>NW_006238945.1:3111272-3122872 GCF_000226075.1 Solanum tuberosum
ACCTGTGGCGCATAGCGCCGATGAACCATCAACAAACATTCCCGATCGGAGATCCATAGATCACAGACGGTATCTCCCCATGGCCTTTCGCCTCTGAAAGGTCGGTTCGATTTCCCGGAGCCCGCTACGGCAACATTGGGGCCACCCTCAGTAGTGCCCACGTCAGCAATCACATCACCCTCAATAGTGCTATCAATCATTCTAACCGCACCATCAGTGGTGCTCACATCATGACCATAATATTTGGAACATCCGAAATGGGCATAGAACTTGATGACCCAACAACACTTTCACAAACCCTCTCTTGGCGCAACTGCTCATCTATTATCGAAGCCCTCTTAGCTTGCTTCTCTTGCTTGTGCTCCCGCTTCTTGGCTCTTTCATCCTCAGTGGCCTCAGATGAGTGTTTAGATCGGTGCCTCTTACCTCGGGCACGTATGGGCTCAGGCTGCTCCTCTGCGTCCCCACTTAATAATGCATTAAGGACCGTATCATCAGACAAATCAGTAGGTGCAGCCTGTGGCTCAACTACAGGTGTGGCAAGAATGGCATCAACGTCGGCCCAGAGATTGGCTAACTCGGACCGAAAAAAGGATAGATTTGTGGTCGGGGTCAGTTGCTCAATGACTCTCAATTCAAAGGCTTCGAGGCGCTTATTAATGGCCTGGACCTTCTGGTCCATAATGCACTCCATCCTTCGCTCCATTCTCGCCTCAAGCTCTGGCCGGACATGGTGGAGTAGCGTGGCCATCTAAGCCTCCAATTTCTGAACCCTAGCCAATGGTACAACAACAGCTCCTAAAGGTGGGGTGGATCTGGACGAGCTAGGATCCCGACTCGCGGCCTGAGAGGAGGAGGCCAGGACATCATCAGTGTGGGCTGGAGGGGTAAGATCATCACCATGCATCTTCTCCACAACATCTACTAAGTCAGCTCCCATGGGCGGCACATCAACATGAGGCTCTCTACGTGGTGCCGCCACATTTTCCTCATCCCGAATGAGGCCTATATCCAGTGTCCCTATAGATCGGATCAACTTGTCACAATGCTAGATCGCCACTCCAGAGTCCCTACATAACTGGAAAATGAGACAAGGAAAAGGGTAAGTGGTGGAGGCTTTGAAATCCCTCTTATGTATCTCTGCAATGAGCATGCCGGAAAAATTGATCTCGAATCCTGCAACCAATGCTACTACCATCACCGCACGGTCCCAAGTTAGTGCGTTGTCAGCCTTCGTGGGAGAAATTCGATTGCAAACCAACAACCAGAAAAATTTAGCCACAAATGTGAGAGTGGCCTTCTTGATGCTCACGCCCGGAGTGGTGAACCACTCGGCTCGCTCTCCGTCAGTAGTAATTTGACTAGCCAGCCAGTGTAATAAAGTCTCTCTTTTCTCGGCGCTCCGCTGGAACTCTCCGCCGCGTACAATGTCCTATATGTAGTCAAATTTATCCGTGTTGAGTGCCCAAGAGTGATCAGGGCCAGGGCCATAGAGAAACCGGTGGATGGTGGTCTCAGAGATATCTACAGAAAATCTGCGCACTAGTGTAGCTGTGAGGGGTGCCTGGCCGTGGGTTTGGCATTCTTATGGATAGAACCTCGAAGAGTGGCCGCATAGAAAGCATAGAACTCCCTTACAATCTCCTCGCTATAGGTGCCTGGTTCTCGAGCCGTCCACTCACACTTATGACGTTAAAAGAGCCGGTTGATTTCTAGTACGGTGTGGAGGATCCCAGTGAGGACTCTGCGCTCCTCTGTTATAAGCCGAGCCATCTTCGCTTTGTCATTTTTTATCTTGGCATCCCGATAAATTTCCATTGGCCCTCAACACACCATCTGTTTGGCTCCCCAGCCACCGGATTAGGGTCGTAGCTTCGTGGCACCGGGACTTCTGCCAAACTGGTGGCCTCATCAGATGAGGCAGCTTTGTCATGTGAACCTGAACTTGTGGCGGATCCAGAATCGGAGCCGGAAGCATGGGCGGGCTCAGAGCCGGAAGCAGAGGCAGAATCTGAGTCGAAAGTAGAACCAGCCGGCGACCCGATCAATGTGTTATCCTTACCAGACTGAGAGACAGTGACTACGTCGGTGATCACCTGCCGGGATGTATTCCGGGTAGCTCGAGGTGTAGTAGGAGATGTCCTCGTGGCCGGTGGAACATATGCTGGATCCTTTTCCGTGTCCGTGTCTTCGTCAATCAACCTAAAAGTAGGCGCCACAGATTTTGATTTTCCCCTTTTTGAGTAGGTCACTTGTTTCTTAGGCGCCATGGTACCTGTGGATGTCTAATTAGTACCAAAATAAACTCTTGATACACTCGAAAAGATTTTAGAACTAAGAGCGAACAAAAACGAAAAATACAGAAAATATTTTAGACAGTGGCTTCAGTGGCCACCTACGGTCCGTAGGCTGACCTACGGTCCGTGGATCCCCTCCGAAGATCAGAGATCCCAAAATGTTAGTGTCTGGTGGGAACCACAGATGTGCAGGATCTACGGACCGTAGTCCACTTCCGTGGTTCCATCGTTAGTGAAATTCTCATGTTCCACCAACCACGAACCTGATCTACGGTCCGTAGTATGATCTAAGGCCTGTAGACGGGGTCTCGTGGATGGAATCTATGCCAGGTTTCAGACATGCTTCGATTGGAAGCCCACATATTTTCCATAATCAACAATATCCTAGTCTAATCATGTCTTTCAACATAAATTATGCTAGTTCGTCATTCTAGGGGTTCCAATTACTCAATTTTTATAGGTATTTTCTGTAACATACGGAATCCTAAGTCGAAACTTACATTTAGACTTATATTTCATTGACTTTTTTACATACAACAAGGCAACACAATCACAATCTATCGTCCCAAAGGTGCATTCGCTTCTAATTTAGCATACAATTTCATACATTAATTTTCCCAAGGTCAAGACCCAATTCCGGACTTTCTATAATCAACAGATGAATTGAAATTCAAAGCGAGGGGAAAGTCTATTACCTTACAAGCAGCGGGAGTGGGGTGATTGTGTGATGACTCGACACTTTAGATACCACAACTTTGCCTTTACGCACCAAACCCATACACCGGACCTCTTCGGAAGTTTTGGGGATGAGTGGAGTTTGGAGAGAAAAGGAAATTTGGGATTGTGGGGAAAAAAAGAAAGGGATGATAAATTGGGGAGTTATGGAGTGATTTAAGGGATTGGGAAGTTTAGAAACAGTTTGGGAGTAAATGGAAGGAAGTGGGAATGATTTGAAATTGGGGGATTTTAAATAGGAGGGGTCCGGGTCGGGTCAGGCAGAACTAGGGTTTGGACCCATGAGACCCTATCTACGGTCCGTGGTTCGATTTACGGTCCGTAGATTTGGACCGCAGATCACTCTTTGACTCAGAAAATTTCAGAGACTTACCTGGGATCTACGGACGCCATTTACGGTCCGTGGGATTAACCACAGACCATTGATGGGGTCCGTAGACCTCTGCACCAGACTTTTTTTCTGCAGATTCTACTTTTCGCCCCTGCACATGTAGCAACCATTAGCCCTTTCTTTTTACATTTTCTGGACACTTTTTAGACACAGACCCTATGCTATATCTAGCCAACACTAAAACAAAAACAAAACAATTAGCTAAATGAGTACAGAGAAGCAACTAAACAAAGAAAACTACTAAACGGAAAACAAGAACCTATTGTTGGCTAGATTTTTACATTTTGGGTTGCCTCCCAAGTATCGCTTGATTTAACGTCGCGGAACGACGCAGGCCTCTTGATTACTCAGACTTCATAAAGATAGTAGGCCTCAACAACTTCTTGCACATCTTTCGCGTTTCCGAGATAGATCTTGATCGTTTGACCGTTTACCATGAACCTTGTTCCTTCATTGTTCTCAAGCTCAACCGCTCCATGGGGTAGCACTTTTGTGAGCAAAAATGGCCCGGTCCATTTGGACTTGAGTTTTCCCAGAAACAAGCGCAACTTAGAGTTGAATAGAAGCACAAGATCACCCACCACAAATTCTCGCTTTTCAATTCTTTGATCATGATACCTCTTAATCTTCTCTTTGTTCAAGGCTGAACTTTCATAAGCTTTTAGGCGAAACTCATCAAGCATATTCAAGTCATTCATTCTTTGATTAGATGCGGCGCCCCAATCCAAATTTAGTTTTTTCATCGCCCACATAACCATCAAGGAGTATAACCATCATTAAACAATAGATGTGCAATTTTAGAGAAGTCCTTGATGAACCTCCTATAGAAACTTGCATGCCCAAGAAAACTTCTAACACCTTTTACAGAGATAGGTGGTGGAAGCTTTTCTATTACCTCTACTTTTGATCTATCAACCTCAATGTCCTTCTCAGAAATCCGATGGCCCAGACTATCTCTTCTTTCACCATAAAGTGGCACTTCTCCCAATTTAGCACCAGATTGCAGTCTTCACACCTTTTAAACACCTCACCCAAATGATCTAGACATCGATCAAAAGAGTCACCTACCACATAGAAATCATCCATAAATACCTCAATAGTGTCCTCTACCATGTCAGAGAAGGTCGCTGGAGCATTGCACAACCTAAATGGCATCCGTTTGAAGGCGAAAGTCCCATAAGGGCAAGTGAAGGTGGTCTTCTCTTGGTCCTCCGGGGCAATAGAAATCTGATTGTTGCCCGAATAACCATCAATAAAACAATACCAACCCTTACTTGCAAGTCTATCCAACATCTGATCCATGAATGGCGGCATATGGAAATGGTCCTTTTCTGTCTAAGCATTTAGCTTCCGGTAGTCCATGCATACTCTCCATATAGTCACGGGCCACATCAGAACAAGCTGGTTTCTCTCATTAGGAACCACAGTAATCCCACCTTTGTTGGGCACTCATTGAACAGGACACACCCAACTACTATCTGCAATGGGATAGATAACTCCAACATCCAACCACTTAATGATCTCCTTTTTAACTACTTTTTGCATAGGCGGATTTAATCTTCTCTGGTGCTTAATACTAGGCTTGTGATCTGGCATGAGTTGGATTTTATGAGAACAGATACCAGGAGGAATCCCAATAATGTCCGCAATAGTCCACCCAATAGCTCTCTTGAACCTCTTTAACACAGAAACCAAACACTCTACTTGTCGCCCATTCAAATCTGCCGCAATGATGACCGGTAAAGTCTCATATTTTCCCAAGAATACATACCTCAATTGTGATAGTAGAGCCTTAAGCTCCAATTTCGATGCATCCTCAATAGATGGTCCTGCGGGTGGGGACTCACGATTTTTCATGTCTAACAACAACTTCTTTGGTTTCGGACGATATTCGCACCTATCAAGTGCGGCGACTAACTCATCATACTCTTCAATACCATCACTCTCAAAGTTTATCATAACCACTGCTAGTGCCTCAACACCCAGTCTTCTTCTCAGACCCACTCTCAACTTTATATGTTATCGCTATACTAATTGGAGCTCACTACTCTGCTTCATATTCCTATATATATTGAAAGTTTCCTCTTCATTGTTCAGTCTGAACTTCATCTGCCCCTTTTCCATATCAACTAAGGCGCGACCGGTGGCAGGGAACCTCAAAATTGACCTCACAATCAAGAATCACAAAATTCACCGGAAAGATGAACGACTCCACTTTCACTAGTACATCATGGAGCACACCGATGGGCCTCTTCACAGTTCTATCAGCCATGAGCAACCGCATCGCAGTCGGTTTTGGATCTCCCATACCCAATTTCTTGTAAATAGCCAATGGCATTAGATTTATGCTAGCACCAAGATCACACAATGCCTTAGCAAAATGCAACAACCCGATAGTACATGGAATAGTGAAGTCACCAGGATCCTCCTTTTTCTGCACAAGGGATCTTGTAGCAATAACACTACAATATTGCAATCTATCATCATCTTCGAAGCTCACTGCGCTCTTCTTTGTCATTATGTCCTTCATAAATTTTGCATACCCATGCATATGCTCCAAAGCCTCTATCAACGGAACATTGATTGAAAGCTGCTTCAACATGCTAATAAACCTGCGGTATTTGCCTTCTTCAGTCTTCTTCACTAATCTCTGTGGGAAGGGAGGTGGAGGTTTAGGTATGGGGACAACTTTCTGAGTTACCTCCACTTCTTTCTCTGTCTCATTCTCGGACTTTCCACTTACCTTGACCGCATCATCATCTTTACTACTCTTAATTTCCACCCCAGACGGCATAGGTGGATCAATGGTTTGCTTACCCCCTCGAGTAGTGACTTCCATACAATGCCCGTCATTCTTTGGATTCTGGATGGTGTTGCTAGGAAGAGTGCCATGTTGACGTAGATTTACTATAGTTGAAAACTGAGTCATCTGCTGCTTAAGATGCTTGATTGACACTGCATGAGCATCAATGTTTTGACCAATACCAGACAAGTCATTTCTCATCTCCTCACTTTCTCATTAGTTGCATCAAACCTCCTCATCATCTTCTGCATCATATCCTCAATACGTAACATATTACTTCCAGCTTCCCTAGGACTAGATTCTTGATTTTGAAGGGGAACATAAGGTCCAACCCGATCATTTATGTTGCCATAGTTGTTCCAGTTGTAGTTGTTGTCGTGATTAAAGTTCCTATCCCGGACATATTGACCCTCTCAGTTGTAGTTGCTAGTTCCGACCTTGGTTTCCTTAACCCTGGCGCCAATTATCCGTACTGGAACCTTGGACGTTTGGTCAAAAACCCCCCGTCTGCTCATTCACACGTAAGCATCCTCTTCAAAATAATACTCCTCTACCGGTGGTGGAGTCTTAGTCAAATAGTTCACAACATTTACCTTCTTATCTCCTCCAATCACATGCTTTAACACCAACCCTAGTTCAGTTCTCATCTATGCCATCTCCTCGCGAATCTCATCTGCGGGCTGGTTGTTGTAGCTTGAACGACAAATGTGCTCCTCCCAGTGTCTGACTTTCTAGTGCTCCAAGCTTTATTATTTCGAGATATTTTCTCCATTTTTTCTGTAATTTATGCAAAAGTGCATTTATCGTACGAACCTCCCCCAATAGTATCGAGCACTGACTTACCATTATCATCTTGTCCTCAGTAGAAATACTTCTTCAGTGACTCATAATCAATACGGTGATTTGGGACACCCCTCATGAAGGTAGTGAACCAATCCCAAGAACTACTCACAAACTCTCCAGGTAATGCTACAAAGTTGTTGAGTTTAGCCTTCTTGTTCAACTTCTTGGACACTGGAAAGAAACTTGCTAAAACCGCCTCCGTTAACTGCTCCCATGTATAGATTGAGTTGTAAAGGAGTTCATTGAACCACACAACAACATCTCCGGTCAATGAGAAGGGGAACACACGCAACCCAATGACGTTCATATCCCAATCCGGTCGACTTATACAAATTTTGCAGACATGATTAAGTTTAGCTATGTGAGCATGTGGATCATCCACTGGCAATCCCACAAACAAGCCTTTCGCTATAAGCATCTGCATCAAGCTACTGGTCACCACAAATGTATGCCTTTGAGGTAGAGGAAGTAGGACAAGAGGTCTATTAGAATCAACAATATTAAGGTTGATCCTGAAATTTTCATGCAGATGTGGTCCTTGTGGTTCCTGTTCCCTTAGTGCATCTCCCAATCTATTCTCAACTGGAGCTTGATTATTCGCATCAATTACCCTCGGAGGTTGCAATCCAACACCTTCACCTAACTCTCCCCCGATAGGGTTAACCAGAACTCCTTGATTATTCATTCTCCGCAAAGTTCTATTCAGTTCGGGATCGTAGTGAGTAAGTGGTTCGCCTTGGCTTCGTGTACTTGGCATACACTAGAATAAGACCTTGAGAGAGACAAAAACAAAACAAAAAGTAAAATTAGGAAATATTTGACTAAAGTTCAATAATGCAATTAAACTTAATCTAAAAGCCTTATTCCCCTGCAGCAACGCCAAAATTTGATACGCTCAAATTACACCTCTTTTCAGAAGCATAAGCGATCGTTATCACGTAAAGAATCCAACTTGTAGGTTGGGGTCGATCCCACGAGGAATATTGTTTAGACTTAAGTTCAATAACGATTATATTCATTTAGCCAATGTATTTCCGAGACAAATAAGTAAAAAGGGGGGGGGGGGTTGTGTAACAAATTTTGGAAATTATGAAAGTAATTAGTAAGCAAGATTCAAACTTTTGTTGTTAATCAAATTGAGAAGGAAACTAGGGCGTATGTGTTCCCCATAAGCTCTTAACTCTGTAATCCTAGTAATAACAATCCCCTTCTAGTGTATTACATGCAAAGTGATAAGGTATGTATCTCTAAATCCTTGATCGGGCATCTAGAGAATTTCACCCACATCTTGGTCCGGCTACGTATGTATAATTTACTAATCCTTACCATTACCTCATATTAGACGTCACATCTATGTATGGCTTAGTTTCACCCTCGCACCAATTGACATTAATTCTATTAGATAGTATCACACTAAATCTATGTTTATAATTCTTTTCTTATTAACTGCCTCCTTGGTCTGGCAAGTAGCAATAAGGCGAGTTCTAACGTTGTTAACCGTTAAAAAGACTTCTAGACGAAAGATTTATCAATGCATGCAAAACACTATTCGGGAATTACTTAATTACTATTCATACTTCATTAATAGCTCATGGTTCCCACAACCCTAGTTGTGGATTTAGTGACCCATGTTAGCAAGAAAACAATTCATAATGTTTGAATAATAAATCATGAACTTACGTAGTAGAGTAGAATAATCCCAGAATTTCAACTTTAATTTCATAGTAAAAATCACCAAAACGTGCTTAGGAAATTAAGAATTGCTAAAGTTGCAAGTTACTCTCCAAAACCAAAAACTAGAATAAAACTAATGAAGTCTAACCCCCAAAAACGAGGTTTACATGCTAATATATAGAAAAATAAGTCCTACCTAAAAAGAAAACGAAATAAGGAAATAATATTTCAGTACGCGGTTTCGATCGACGATACTGACCTACGGATCATGGATTGATCTACGGTCCGTAGAGGTCCCTTCCGTGACTCAGGACTTGGGCAAATTTCTAACTTCAAAACCTTCAAATCTCTGAACCAAACGACGGAGCACCAGTACAGACCGTGGATTGATCTACCATCCGTGGATCCTCCTCCGTAGCTCCATACTTAGAATCTTCAAAATCAGGTACTGGAACCCCTCTCTGAATCATTTGACGGATCAACAGTACGGTTCGTAGATCAATCTATGGTCCGTCGATTGCAACCGTGGTTCCACACTTGATCCAGAATTTCCTGATTTTCCTTCAATCCTTGCCTGCCCATCTACGACACCCATCTACGGAGCATGAATGGACCTATTGTCCGTGGATCACCTCCGTAGATGCCTTTTTCTGCACATCCTTCAGTTGCGTCTCTCAGTTTCCACGTCTGAACATATTTCCTTTAAACAGGAGAAAAATACATAAAAACTAATTCCAAAAGGCCCTAGACACACACAACTCTTAAGTGAAATGTATTAAAAATATCGTAAACTCACGGTATATCAATGACCCAAATAGAACTTATGTGATAGATGTCTATTTCTTTATATAAAATGTTGGGCATAATTTTTTCTTTTTAGAGCTATTGATAGGGGCCTTGCCGGCCAAAGGCTTACTTTTAAGTCGAGATATACTTGTTTGTTTTCTGAACTTTGTAGATACTGTGCTCTTTTAGCAAATTGTTCAGTCGGGTCGACTCAGGCCAAGTTTTGGCATTAGGTGTCAGTTATGCCCCTTGATTTGGGACGTGACAGACGTCATTCCATAGTAACTTGGTTCTGATATTTAGATCCTCTTCGAAATCATCACACCTCTTGTCACTCTTGCTAGCTAGGCTTGGATTTGGCTGGATATTGTGGTTATTTTTGGTTCAAGGTCGATGTTTATGGTTTGAGGACGTTATTTCTGATTTGAGGCCGATGATTATGGTTTGAGGCAGTTATTTCCAGTTTGAGGCTACTGCTTACGGTTTGAGGCCGTTAGCTCTTGTAAGAGGCCATCATTTGGGTTTCAAGGCCAGAGTACACTTATTGGATCTGGATTTGAGGCACTTCACTCTTGTAGTCTTAGATATTTTGTGTACCTATCAGATTTATTAGGGTCCGTTTAAATTTTATTTAAACTTATATACGAGTGTACCTTTTGGGCATATGGGGTCCAATAAAGTTTAGTTTAGCTTTACACATATTTGCTTTCGGTATGCTAGTGTCTACTTTAATATCCGCTTAGACCTTTGTTTGTATCATGATTTTATCTTTTCATATTGTTTTTACCTTTCTTGCTCACTCGGTCTTTAATTCCTACTGAGTACCTTTGTTTTGGTGATCATGCAACACACTGCATTTGTTTCGTAATGTAGGTCCTAGTACCAGCTATCAGCGGTGATCGTCAGTGCCACCTTTTTTTTATATAGTTTTTAGGGATTAGAGACGAGAGTGATCACTTGGTGTCCTGGATCAGCCTGTCCTCTTCTATATATACTAGAAGTTCATCTGATATATTATATCTTCAAATGATAAAATATTAAGTATATAAAATATCTTTAAATGATCAAATCTTAAGTATATGAAAAAATATTTTAGAAAACTGATAAAATATAAATTTGCTTTCCCTATTCCCAGTTGACTTCTAAAAGTTAATTAATTTTCTTTTATTGCTTACTATACATTTTAGACTTTACCATTTTTGGAGTGCATCAATATGATAAGTTGGTGGTGCACATATTTGTATCCTACAACATATGTTTGTGCACATTTATATAGTTCTCTCTTCTTGTTGTGTTCGTTTTGTTAGGTTAGATTTCTTTCATTTTTTTCTCTTGTGTTTGATAGAAAGAAACACTTTTTTTGAAAATTGTTTCAATTTACTGATGTTTGGTTGTTCAAAATATTTGGAAAAAACATTTTTTTAGAGAAACGAGTTCTTTGAAAATTAGAAAAATTATTGATTGAGGCCATGCGATAGTGGGGAGATCTATATGTATTAGTATCATCATTTACATTCAGAAAGTATATTATACTACAAACCCTTAAAAATGAATTTCATAAGAGTAGGGAAACAAGTTCTCCAAGTGGCATTCCATGTTGATGGTTTCCCCCTCCTCCCCCATCCTACCCCAACATACATTCTTAATTCACTATTTATTTTAATTTATATCAATAATTTATATTTATTTTCAATGAATTTAATTGTTGATCTTTAACATTTTTTTAATGATTTCTTATATAGGTTCACCTTCATGTATGGTGTTGGGACAAGTCAAGGCATGTCAAAGTGTTAAAGATTGTTATACCTTATTTAGCAAACATGAACATCTAGTTTGTTTAGATGGACATTGTATATGCAATTAATCACCAATTTTTTTTTGTAGATTCTTGCAAAAATGGTAATGGGGGCAATAAAGCCCAGTCTTCTTCAGTTGCTACATCAGACAAAGCCGCATCTAGATGAGCGACTTCAGGGGTAGGCGGAGAATGAAACCGTCTTTATTCTATCAACAGTCGCCAAGAGCAAGAGGATGCGCCAGATGTTGTCACTGGTATGATCCAAGTCTTTGA
>NW_006238945.1:3122972-3123439 GCF_000226075.1 Solanum tuberosum
TTTGACTTTACTGTTTATGCTTTGCTAGACCCAGGAGAGAGTTTGTCTTTTGTAACTCTATATGTTGCTATGATTTTTGATGTTCTTCAAGAGCAATATCTTGAGCCCTTCAGTGTTTCTACACCTATTGGTGATTCTATTCTAGGAGAAAGGAGTTTATCGTGATTGTTCCGTTTTCGTCAATCCCTTCAATTACAAGAGTACCATAGCTGATTTATTTGAGTTAGACATGGTAGATTTTGATGTCATTCTTGGTATAGACTAGCTTCATGCTTGTTATGCCTCAGTTAATTGTAGAACTCGAGTTCTCAAGTTTCAGTTTCCAAATGACCCAGCCTTAGAGTGGAAAATCATTCCAGCAGTGTCTACGGGTCGTTTCATTTGGTACCTTAAGGCAAGGAAGTTAGTTTCTAAGGGTTGTATCTATCACTTAGTCCGAGTTAATGACTCTAGTGTTGAGATACCTC
>NW_006238945.1:3123545-3127800 GCF_000226075.1 Solanum tuberosum
AAGAGAGATAAAATTCGGTATAGACCTTCTTCCAGATACTCGTCCTATATCTATTCCGCCATATAGAATGGCACCAGCAGAGTTGAAAGAGCTTAAGGAGCAGTTAAATGATCTCTTAGATAAAGGGCTTTATTCGACCAAGTGTCTCTCCTTGGGGTGTTTCAGTCTTATTTGTGAGAAATAAAGATGGTTTCCTTAGGATGTGTATAGATTACCGTCAATTGAACAAGGTTACCATCAAGAATAAGTATCCTCTTTCGAAAATTGATGATCTTTTCGATCAGGTTCAGGGTGCTACATGTTTTAGTAAGATAGACCTCAGATCTAGCTACCATCAGTTGAAAGTAAGAGAATGTGATATTCCAAAGATAGCATTCAGGACCTATTATGGCCATTATGAGTTTTTGGTCATGTCATTTGGTTTGACCAATGCATCTGTAGCGTTCATAGACCTTATCAATAGAGTCTTCAAACCTTATTTAGATATGTTTGTTGTCGTCTTCATTGATGACATACTAATCTATTCAAGGAATGAAGAAGATCATGCTAGTCATATCAAAATTATTCTCCAGACTTTGAAAGATAGAGGGTTGTATGCTAAGTTATCTAAGTGTGAGTTTTGGCTTGAATTTGTGGCATTATTAGGCCATTGTGTCTGGAGAGGGAATTAAAGCTGATACTCAGAAAATTGAGGTAGTGCAGAATTGGCCTAGACCCACATCTCCAATTGATATTAGGAGTTTCTTAGGTTTGGCTGGCTATTATATGAGGTTTGTAGAGGGGTTCTCGTCCATTTCATCTTCTTTGACCAAATTTACTTAGAAGACAATGAAGTTTCAATGGTCTGAAGCTTGTGAGAAAAGCTTTCAGGAATTGAAAAAGAGGTTGACTATTTCCCTAGTTTTGACCTTACCCAGAAGGTACTCAAGGTTTTGTGGTTGTACTGTGATGCATCTTGAGTTGGTTTGGGTTGTGTTTTAATGCAGAATGGCAAAGTTATAGCTTATTCCTCAAGACAGTAGAAAGTTCATGAAAAGAACTAGCCAACACATGACTTAGATTTGGCTGCTGTAGCATTCGCTTTGAAGATATGGCATCATTATTTGTATAGTGTTTATGTTGATGTATTCACTGATCACAAGAACATTCAATATGTGTTCACTCAGAAATAGCTTAATCTCAGACAAAGGAGGTGTTTAGAATTACTCAAGGATTATGACATGAGTATTCTTTATCACCCAAGTAAGGCTAATGTTGTTGCTGAGGCCTTAAGCAGGTTGTCTATGGGTAGTACCCCCCATTTTGAAGAAGGTATGAAAGAGTTAGCAAAACGATGTGCATAGACTTGCACGATTAGGATTTCGATTAATGGATTCAACAGAAGGAGGAATAGTGGTGATGAATGGGGCTGAATTATCATTAATGTCAACAGTAAAAAGCGAGCAAGACCAAAATCCCATTTTACTTGAATTGAAGGCTAATGTTCATAAGAAGAAAGTAATGGTTTTTAAACAAGAGGGAGATGGCGTACTGAGATATCAAGGTACGTTATGTGTACCAATGATGGATGGACTCCAAGAGAGAATCATGGAGGAAGATCATAGCTCCATATATTCCATTCATCCGGGTTCCACAAAGATGTATCGTGACTTGAGAGAGGTATATTGGTGGAATAGTATGCAGAAGGGAATTGCAGAATTTGTTGCTAAGTGCCCAGATTGCCAAAAAATTAAAGTAGAGCACCAAAGGCCCGGTGGTTTAGCTTAGATTATAGAACTTTCGGAATGGAAGAGGGAGATGATAAATATGGATTTCATCACAAGCTTGCCAACGACTCGCAGGCAGCATGATTCTATTTGGGTGATTGTCGATAGAATGATAAAATCACCCCATTTTCTATCGGTAAAGACTACTCAATCAGCAGAGGATTATGCCAAGTTATATATTCAGGAGGTGGTAAGACGTCATGGATTCCCGGTCCCCATTATTTCAGATAGAGGTGCACAATTTAGTGCACAATTTTGGAAATCTTTTCAGAAAGGTTTGGGTTCAAAAGTGAACTTAAGTACTGCTTTTCATCCTCAGTCAGATGGGCAAGTAGAGCGCACCATTCAGACATTAGAAGATATGTTGAGGGCCTGTGTGATCAATTTCAAAGGAAATTGGGATGATCACCTACCCTTTATTGAATTTGCATACAACAATAGTTACCACTCTAGCATCCAAATGACTCCATATGATGCTCTTTTGTGAGAAGATGAAGATGTCCAATTGGATGGTTTGAAGTTGGTGAAGCAGGGTTGATAGGACCAGATTTAGTCCATCAAGCTATGGATAAGGTGAAACTGATTCAAGAGAGGTTGAAAACGGAACAGAGTCGTCTGAAATCCTACACTGATGTTAGGAGAAGGTGTTAGAGTTCGAAATATATGATTGGGTATATCTTAAAGTTTCACCCATGAAGGGTGTTAAGAGGTTTGGTAAGAAGGGGAAGCTTAGTCCCCGGTATATTGGACCTTACCGCATAGCCAAGAGGATTGGCAATGTTGCTTATGAGTTGGAGTTACCACAGGAACTAGCAGCGGTTCATCCGGTATTTCATATCTCTAGTGTTTCACATCTCCATCTTGAAGAAGTGCATGGGCGATCCTTCTTTGATCATCTCTAGAACGCCAAGTTCGCAAGTTGAGAACAAAAGAGGTAGCATAAGTCAAAGTCATTTGGAGGAATCAATTCGTTGAGGAAGCTACTTGGGAAGCTGAAGAGGACATGAAGAAGAGATATCTACATCACTTTGAGTCCGGAGAAAATGCAGACCAAGGTACTAATTCTCTTCTTACTACTCTTTAAATTATGAGTGAGCATGTTGTTTGTTTGTATTTGCTTGTTGGGTGTTTGAACTTGATGTTATTTAGCCTAGTAAGAGTAATCTCATTCTAGGACGAATGTTCCTAAGTGGGAGATATTGTAACATCTGGCAAATTGAAATATCTAGGAAGAAGCTAAGAACTGAAATAGTCATTTTTGGAAAGAACGAAAAATCTGGAAAATTGTTTCAGTTAGGAAAAGTGAGTTTTTGGTTAACTTCAAACGGCCATTACTTCTAGCTCAGGATGAGTTAGGTGGATTTCCAGATATGGTTGAAAATCTCTTGGAATGATCTTTCCAACTCGGTTGAGTTTGCACAATTCTGAGTTAGTATGAGTGAGTTATCCCCTTTGGAAGTTGGGCTGTTGGAATAAGGAAAGTTCAATCCGTAATTTGAAGGGGTAGTTTGGTCTTTTCCTTACTCTTTTATTTTAATTCGTTTTTGGTAATTAATTAGTGGTCTAAGCTTTATTAGATCAGTTTACACTCTTACCAAAAGAGTTAGGGTTTTGAGAGAAGAGAAAAGAAGAGGAGAAAGTAGAAGAACGTTCAGGATTCATCTAGATTGTCGAGATTAACATTGGGATTTCGTCGGGCATGATACCGACAAGGTTTGTGAGATCAAAAAGCATTGGGTTAATTTTCCCACGCGCTAATCTTGATTTATTTAAGCGAATTTAAGTTCATGAAAGCTTAGAAATTGAGTTCTTGATGGGTTTGTCGAAGTTCCATTAAATTCTTGTTTCGTTGAATTCGTTGAGGAGTTGATTGATCTGAATCTGTAGTTTTTGGTTCGATTTTGAGTAGAATATGATGTACTTTGAACATTTAATCGATTCTTAGTAATTGGTGAAAGAACCCATGGAGTTTAGACGGTTAAGAGATGAAAAACGAAGAAGAAATTTCGTTAACGAAATCTGACAGTAGGGGAGTGTCGCAAAGATGGTTCCCCGAACTGGGAATTTTCATTTTGTGTCGCGGGGCTGTCATGGAGTGTTCTGCCTCAAAAGTTATTTTCGAAACTAAATTTTGAAAGCTTCTCCGCGTCGCGGACCCACCCTTATATAACAATTTTTGGTCTTTTCTCATGTTTAGAAATCAAAAATCATTACTAAACATCATGAGATCTTTCCAATCACAAATCACAATCCTTGAATCCATAATTCAATTCAAGGACCAGTTAAGAGTTAAGTCAAGAGCAGTAAAGGTCAAAGTCAAGAGAAGTTCTTCAAATTTTCAGAAGGCTTTTATAAATGTTTTAACTTTGTTTTAAGACTTAAAGTTCAAGTTGAGTAAAGAGTAAAGAGTAAAGCTTGAAGTTCATTTCTTCAAAAGTATATGGGGACTATGTATTCCCAAAGAGTTAAAATGTTTTCACATTTAAACA
>NW_006238945.1:3127982-3140369 GCF_000226075.1 Solanum tuberosum
ATCAAATTACAGAACAACTATGTTTTTAAACATAAAGAGCTAGTATCATATTTTGGGAATAGTATTGAGCACCGATATGAGGGAGCGTTCAGAGAACCCACACCCCACATAAACCATGTATCCATCATGGGTACAAAAGGGTCATACTTTTTAGACGAACCCTTAGTGCTCTTTAGTATATACTACTGGATCCACTAAGTAGTTTAGGTCCTATACCTTTGTTAAGGTATAGGATGCCTTGGCAGCGTGAGGTAACACGCTGTATCATTACTATAGCTCTTAAGTGATGGTTGTCGGTTAGAGAAACTGCCATAGAAGTCTTTTGTATTCTTATTTACACAATTATTTGTATTTTTACATACATATCGGGGTTATTTGTATCTTTGCATACACACTGAGTTGACACCATGTTTTAAACAATTTTTCTTTATATTGCACTTGTTTTTAAACTGCTTTATATTGAAATGAGTTCAGTTATGTTAAGTTGAGTTGAGCCAGGTAAGTTCTTCAGTTCCTTTCAGATTCTTTTCAAGCTTAAGTTTTGTTTAACATTCCAACTCGCATACTCCTACATTCAATGTACTGATGCTAGTTAGCCTGCATCGTTTTATGATGCAGACGCAGGTAACCAGGATCAACATCCAGCGCATCGTTGATCCAGTTGAGCTTCAGAGTTATTGGTGAGCCTCCTTGTATTCCCGAGGATCCCCCTTTTTCATTACTTTATCATTTTAGTTTATTAGGATGTCGTGGGCCTATTCCGACATGCATCTAAGTTGTTTTAGAGGCTTCATATATAGTCAATCAGATGTTAGTTCATTCGTCATCATTTTGTTATTGACTTATGTTCATATTTGAGTTGCCATTTTGGCTAAGTTAAATGTTTATTTTTAAAACATTATGAGTTCAGTTTGAGACATGTTGAGTTACCTTGTATTTTGATTCTCTTTCTTATGTCTAAGTCTTCCGTTGAGTAAGTAAGCCAGGCCAAGGGTTCGCTTGGGGCCAGCAATGGTTTTCGAGTGCTTGTCGCTCCCAGGGTATACGCTCGGGCCGTGACAAACTTAGTATCAAAGCACAGAGTTGAAGAGTCCTTGGGAGTCTATGAAGCCGTGTCTGTAGAGTCCTAGTTATCGGTGTGAAGCAAGCCACATCTATAATTAGAAGGCTGCAACATTTAGGAATTCATTCACTTCTTTCACATTCATTTTGTGCGTTAGAGTTTATCTTTAAAACGTTTCTTTATTACTCGTGCTTACGCGTAACCGTTTATGAGTTGGACTATTTTGAGAGTTCTTTCATGGGACGTTGCTTTCCCCGTGATCTAAGAGAAGCAAAGAGATTGTTGACGACATGAGGAGCATGATGATTTTATTCATTGTTGGGTTGACTCGTCTGCCAAGTAAGGAGAGTAAGGCAGCCATGCTAATAGGTTACATGTGCATAGCAAGGTTGATGATCCATGTGTAACAAGTTGAGGAGGACCAGCTGAGGGATAAACAAGAGTTTAAGAACAAGACAGCTAAGACATCGAGGAATGAGTCCGGGCAGCAAAAGAGTAATACGAACCGGTCTTCTTTCCAACAGAAGCAGAAAGGACCTGCTCTATCATATGCTAGTGCACCTGCACCGAGGAACAAATATGAGTGCAACAGTTAGAATTTTCAGAACTTCAGAGCTAGAACGGTGCATTCGCAAGGTAGTAAGGCACAAGGGGGTACTAAGACTCCTGCATATGCTATGTGTCGTAGGAAGCACTTAGGGATGTGTAGTGATGGCTCCACTGGTTGCTTCAAGTGTGGTCAGAACGGTCATTTTATGAGAGAGTGTCCTAATAGCAGACAAAGTAATGGTAATGGGGGTAATAGAGCCTAGTCTTCTTCAGTTGCTCTACCAGACAGAGCTGCATCTACATGAGCGACTTCAGGGGTTGGCGGAGAAGGAAACCGTCTTTATGCTATCGACAGTTGCCAAGAGCAAGAGTATGCACCAGATGTTGTCACTGGTATGATCCAAGTCTTTGACTTTACTGTTTATGCTTTGCTAGACCCAAGAGAGAGTTTGTCTTTTGTAAATCCATATGTTGCTATGAATTTTGATGTACTTCCAGAGCAACATCTTGATCCCTTCAGTGTTTCTACACCTATTGGTGATTCTATTCTAGTAGAGAGAGTCTATCGTGATTGTCCCGTTTCCGTGAATCACAAAAGTACCATGGCTGATTTAATTGAGTTAGACATGGTAGATTTTGATGTCATTCTTGGTATGGACTGACTTTATGCCTGTTATGCCTAAGTTGATTGTAGAACTCGAGTTGTTAGGTTTCAATTACCAAATAAGCCAGTCTTAGAGTGGAAAAGCAGTTCAGCAGTGTCTAAGGGTAGTTTCATTTCGTACCTTAAGGCAAGGGAGTTAGTTTCTAAGGGTTGTATCTATCACTTAGTCCGAGTTAATGACTCTAGTGTTGAGATACCTCCCATTTAGTCAGTTCCTATAGTAAAAGAGTTTCCAGAAGTCTTTCCAAATGATCTTCGTGGAGTCCTCCTAAAGGAGAGATAAAATTTGGTATAGACCTTCTTCCAGATACTCATCCTATATCTATTCCGCCATAAAGAATGGCACCAGTAGAGTTGAAAGAGCTTAAGGAGCAGTTAAATGATTTCTTAGATAAGGGCTTTATTCGACCAAGTGTCTCTCCTTAGGGCTCTCCGGTCTTATTTTTGAGAAAGAAATAAGATTCCCTTAGGACGTGTATAGATTACCATCAATTGAACAAGGTTACCATGTAGAATTAGTATCCGCTTTCGAGAATTGATGATATTTTTGATCATCTTCGGGGTGCTATATGTTTCAGTATGATAGACGTTAGATCTAGCTACCATCAGTTGAAAGTAAGGGAATGTGATATTCCAAAGACAACATACAGGACCCGTTATGGTCATTATGAGTTTTTGGTCATGTCCTTTGGTTTGACCAATGTGCCTGCAGCGTTCATGGACCTTATGAATAGAGTCTTCAAACCTTATTTAGATATGTTTCTATCGTCTTCATTGATGACATACTAATCTATTCAAGGAATAAAGAAGATCATGCTAGTCATCTCAGAATAGTTCTCCAGACTTTGAAAGATATAGAGTTGTATGCCAAGTTCTCTGAGTGTGAGTTTTGGCTTGAATCTGTGGCATTCTTAGGCCACATTGTATCTGGAGAGGGAATTAAAGTTGATACTCAGAAAATTGAGGCAGTGTAAAATTGGCCTAGACCCACATCTCCAACTGATATTAGGAGTTTCTTGGGTTTGTCTGGTTATTATAGGAGGTTTGTAGAGGGCGTTCTCATCTATTTCGTCTCCTTTGACCAAATTGACTCAGAAGACAATGAAGTTTCAATGGTCTGAAGCTTGTGAGAAAAGCTTTCAGGAATTGAAAAAGAGGTTGACTACTGCCCCAGTTTTGACGTTACCAGAAGGTACTCAAGGTTTTGTGGTGTACTGTGATGCATCTAGAGTTGGTTTGGGTTGTGTCTTAATGCAAAATGGCAAATTTATAGCTTATGCCTCAAGATAGTTGAAAGTTCATGAGAAGAACTACCCAACACATGAGTTAGAGTTGGCTGCTGTATTATTCGGTTTGAAGATATGGCATCATTATTTTTACGGTGTTCATGTTGATGTATTCACTGATCACAAGAGCCTTCAATATGTGTTCACTCAAAAAGAGCTTAATCTCAGACAAAAGAGGTGGTTAGAATTACTCAAAGATTATGACATGAGCATTCTTTATCACCCAAGTAAGGCTAATGTTGTTGCTGATGCCTTAAGCAAGTTGTCTATGGGTAGTACCCCCCATTTTGAAGAAGGTAAGAAAGAGTTCGCAAAAAGATGTGCATAGAGTTGCACGATTAGGATTTCGATTAATGGATTCCACAGAAGGAGGAATAGTGGTGATGAATGGGGTTGAATCATCATTAGTGTCAGAAGTAAAAGGCGAGTAAGACCAAGATCCCATTTTACTTGAATTGAAGGCTAATGTTCATAAGCAGAAAATTATGGCTTTTGAACAAGGGGGAGATGGCGTACTGAAATATCAAGGTAGGTTGTGTGTACCAATGGTGGATGGACTCCAAGAGAGAATCATGGAGGAAGCTCATAGCTCCAGATATTCCATTCATCCGGGTTCCACAAAGATGTATCGTGACTTGAGATAGGTATATTGGTGGAATAATGTGAAGAACGGCATTGCATAATTTGTTGCTAAGTGCCCAAATTGCCAACAAGTTAAAGTAGAACACCAAAGTCCCGATGGTTTGGCTTAGAATATAGAAATTCCATAATGGAAGTGGGAGATAATTAATATGGATTTCATCACAGGCTTGCTAAAGTCTCGCAGGCAGCAAGATTCTATTTGGGTGATTGTCGATAGAATGACAAAATCAACCCATTTTCTACCGATAAAGACTACTCATTCAGCAGAGGATTATGCCAGGTTATATATTTAGGAGGTGGTAAGACTTCATAGAGTCCCAGTCTCCATTATTTCATATAGAGGTGCACAATTTAGTGCACAATTCTGGAAATCTTTTCAGAAAGGTTTGGGTTCAAAGGTGAACTTAAGTACTGCGTTTCATCCTCAGTCAGATGCGCAAGTAGAGTGCACTATTAAGACATTGGAAGATATGTTGAGGGTCTGTGTGATCGATTTCAAAGGTAATTGAGATGATCACCTACCATTTATTGAATTTGCATACAACAATAGGTACCAGTCTAGCATCCAGATTGCTCCATATGAAGCTCTTTATGGGAGAACATGCAGATCTGCTATTGGATGGTTTGAAGTTGGTGAAACAGGGTTGATAGGACCAGATTTAGTCCATCAAGGTATGGAGAAGGTGAAACTGATTCAAGAGAGGTTGAGAACAGTACAGAGTCATCTGAAATCCTACACTGATGTTAGGAGAAGGGGTTACAGTTCGAATTAGATGCTTGGGTATATGTTAAAGTTTCACCTATGAAGGGTGTTATGAGGTTTGGTAATAAGGGGAAACTTAGTCCTCGGTATATTGGACCTTATTGAATATCCAAGATGATTGGCAATGTAACTTATGAGTTTGAGCTACCACAAGAGTTAGCTGCGGTTGATCAGTTGTTTCACATCTCTATGTTGAAGAAGTGCATAGGAGATCCTTCATTGATCATATCAACTGAAAATATCGGAAACAAGGATAGCTTATCTTATAAGGATATTCCTGTTCAGATTCTAGATCGCCAAGTTCGCAAGTTGTGAACAAAAGAGGTAGCATCAGTCGAAGTCCTTTGGAGGAATCAATTCGTTGAGGAAGTTACTTGGGAAGCTGAAGAGGACATGAAGAAGAGATATCTACATCACTTTGAGTCCGGAGAAAATGCAGACCAAGGTACTAATTCTCTTCTTAGTACTCTTTAAATTATGAGTGAGCATGTTGTTTATTTGCATTTGCTTGTTGGTTGTTTGAACTTGATGTTACCATCCTTAGCCTAGTAAGAGTAATCTCATTCGAGGATGAATATTACCAAGGGGGAGATATTGTAACATCTGGCAAATTGAAATAGCTAGGAAGAAGCTAAGATCTGGAAATAGTCATTTTTGGAAAGAATGAAAAATTTGGAAATTGTTTAAGTTAGGAAAAGTGAGTTTTTGGTCAACTTCAAACGACCATAAGTCCTAGCTCAGGATGATTTAGTTGTATTTACAGAAATGGTTGGAAATATCTTGGAATGATCTTTCCAACGCCGCTGCCTTTGCACAATTACGAGTTCATATGAGTGAGTTATCCCCTTTGGAAGTTGGGCTGTTGGAATAAGGAAAGTTCAATCCGAATTTTGAAGGGGTAGTTTGGTCTTTTCCTTACCCTTTTATTTTAATTCGTTTTTGGTAATTAATTAGGGGTCTAAGCTGAATTAGATCAGTTTACACTTTTACCAAAAGAGTTAGGGTTTTGAGAGAAGAGAAAAGAAGAGGAGAAGGGAGAAGAACGTTCAAGATTCGTCAAGATCGTCGAGATTAGCTTGTGGATTTCGTCGGGGGTGATCCCTACAAGGTATGTGAGATCACATAGCATTGGGTTAATTTTTAACACGCGCCAATCATAATTTATTTCAGTGAATTTAAGTTCTTGAAAACTTAGAAATTTAGTTCTTGATGGGTTTGTTGAAGTTCCATTAAATTCTTGTTTCGATGAATTCGTTGAGGAGTTAATTGATCCGAATCTGTAGTTTTAGGTTCAATTTTGAGTAGAATCTGAAGTAATTTGAACAATTAATCTCTTCTAATAATTGGTGAAAGAACCCATGGATTTTAGAGGGTTTAGAGTTGAAAAACGAAGAAGAAATTTCGTCAAACGAAATCTGGGAGTAGGGGCACATCGCGGAGCTGGTTCCCAGAACTGGGAATTTTTGTTTCGCGTCGCGGATCTGTCATGCAGCGTTGTTCCTCAAAAGTCATTTTTGAAACTAAATTTTAAAAGCTTCTACGCGTCGCGGATCCACCCTTAGATATCGATTTTTGGTCTTTTCTCATGTTTAGCTATCGAAAATCATTCCTAAACATCATGAGATCTTTCCAATCACAAATGACAATCCTTGAATCCAAAATTCAATTCAAAGACCAGTTAAGAGTCAAGTCAAGAGCAGTTAAGGTCAAAGTCAAGGGAAGTTCTTCAAAGTTTTCAAAAGTCTTTTATAAATATTTTAACTTTGTTTTAAGTACTTAAAGTTCAAGTTGAGTAAAGAGTAAAGAGTAAAGCTTGAAGTACGTTTCTTCAAAAGTATATGGGGACTATGTATTTCCAAAGGGTTTAAAATGTTTTCATATTTAAACAAGAAAGGACACCTTGATTTCCAAAGGGCCTTCGAGATAGTTTTCAGAAAAGAGTAATCGCTTTCTAAATGAAGCAAGAGGGGAAACTTTGATTTCCAAGATAGCCTTTGAGCTATGTTTTTGAGCACTAATCTCGAATCACAAAAGAAGTATGTTTTTAAACAGAAAGAGCTAGTATCATATTTTGGGAGTAGTATTGAGCACCGATATGGGGGAGCGTTCAGAGAACCCACACCCCCATAAACCATGTAGCCATCATGGGTAGAAAAGGGTCATACTTTTTAGATGAACCCTTAGTGCTTTTTAGCATAGACTAGTGGATCCACTTAGTAGTTCAGGTCCTATACCCTTGGCAAGGTATAAGATGCCTAGGCAGCGTGAGGTAACACGCTGTATCATTACTATAGCTCTTAAGTGATGGTTGTCGGTTAGAGAAACTCCCACAGAAGTTTTTTGTATTCTTATATATATAGTTATTTGTATTTTTACATACATCTTAGAGTTATATGTATCTTTGCATACACACAAAGTTGACATCATGTTTTAAACAGTTTTTCTTTATATTGCACTTGTTTTTAAACTGCTTTATATTGAAATGAGTTCAGTTATGTTGAGTTGAGTTGAGCTAGGTAAGTTCTTCAGTTCTTTCAGATTATTTTCAAGCTTAAGTTGTGTTTAGCATTCCAACTTGCATACTCGTACATTCAATGTACTGATGCCAGTTGGCCTTCATCGTCTTTATGATGCAGACGCAAGTAACCTGGATCAGCATCCAGCGCATCGTTGATCCAGTTGAGGTTCAGAGTTGTTGGTGAGCTTCCTTACATTCCGGAGGATCCCTCTTTTTCATTACTTTATCAGTTTAGTTCATTAGGATGTCGTGGGCCTATCCTGACATTCATCTCAGTTGTTTTAGATGCTTCATAGATAGTCAGTCAGATGTTAGTTCATTCGTCATCATTTTGTTATTGGCTTATGTTCAGATTTGAGATGCCATTTTGGCTAAGTTAACTGTTTATTTTTAAAACATTATGAGTTCAGTTTGAGACATGTTGAGTTACCTTGTATTTTGATTCTCTTTCTTATGTCTAAGTCTTCCGCTGAGTAAGTAAGCCAGGCCAAGGGTTCGCTTGGGGCCAGCAATGGTTCTCGAGTGCCAGTCTCACCCAGGGTGTAGGCTCGGGGCATGACAATAAGTCCCCTCTGTTAGGCATCAGCAACTTCAGTGGTAGTCCTCATACTTCGAGGACTATAGACATGCTTTCCATTGTAGTCTTTATTTCCAGTTTTCAGTTCTGTTTTAGTTAGCTGGGGGTATGTCCCAACAACTCAATTCAGTAGAGGCTTTTTAGACATAGTAATAGATTCAGCTTGAGTTGTTAAGTGGTTGTTTCAGTGATCACTAAACTCTTAGTTTATTTCACTTATATTCAGACTATTTGAGTTATTCCCCATTTTCAGATATCCACTGTTTTAGCTTCTGCATAGTATATGTATTACTCAGTAACTTTTATAGTATGCTTGATATATGCCAAACTCAGGATTAGCTTGGGGTCACCATGATCCTAGGTCCCATGTTATGTCTAGGGGTTGCCTCGGGGAGTGACATTTAATCTCACTAAGAAGTTTCCAATCAATCCAAATAATTCACAATTTGGGGAAAAATTGCTTTCCTTCTTCTTCGGCATATTGTAAAGCCCCAATGGTCTCCAAATCAGTAACAAACCATCACAATTCTGTTTAATAATATTTTCTTTGACATTTGAGTCGAATGTAGATATATCCATAGACGCAAAAATCAAACTTGAAAGACCCGATAACTTTGTTATTTTTCAATTTCAATAAACAAAAAAAAATGATTTTTAGCACAAAAACCTATCTTCAAATTAGTTTACAAACTAGAATTCAAATGTATGAAACTAAATAAAATTAGTGCATGCATGTTTGAATAATCAGAGTAAAAGAACTAGACACCAAGTGCTCCAAAGTATACACAAAAGTTATACAGGTTAAAGCAGAACAATTGTTAGTCGAATATGACATTCCAGAGCAAAAAGTCGAATGAAAACTGAAAACTTGTAAAAAGAAATCAAAATTCTAATAAGAAAATCAAACTTGTAAAAATAAATTACATGTGTGTGAGGGAAAGAGAGAATGAGTAATACTTGCAATGTGCAAGTGAGGGAGAGAAGCAAAAATAATAATCTCAATACATGTTAACATGAAAGGAGAAGTGATACTATTCACCAATAAGACAATGACATAACACTAAATTATGGTACAATAAATATTACCTTTAGTACAACTATTTATTACCATGTTCGTCCTATCTTGTTCATTTATAAATAAGGTAATATATTAGTATGGTTATTACAAAAATTTGTATCGTAGATCCAAATCTTGAATAATGAAATGAAAATATCTCTTAAAAGGTTTTAAGGATAATATTATCTATGAAATTGTTATTCTATAGGCAAAATTAGTATGTTTCACTTTTGAGATGTTTAGGCCAAGAGTACTGTATAAGGATTGTACAATCATGAGTTGTAGTTCTCATGATGGAGTCATATGTGGACGTTATCGCTCATACTATTCCCAATGGAAAAACAATTTTCTTTCTTTTACAAGCTTGAATATGGAAGGAAATTATAGAATTTTTATGATACACAATCTCCAATTTAGTAGGCCCACATTGGTAGAAGCCCATCTTCTCATCGTTTGATCAATTGACAGACATCCTATTGGTTCAATTACGTAAGTAACAAAAATATTTTCTTTTTAGTTTTATGTTACTCGAGAAAATTTTTATACATAAAAAATCTGAAAAAATCATTTTGCTATTTAATTATTGCAAATGGATTTAGTACCCCATATGTGCAACTTATATGATTTTTTAAACAAAAAAAACAATTTTCTTGAACTTTCAACATTTGATACATAAGACACCTTTGGCTAATGCTATTTAATCTATGCTGATCAATGCCTTTAAATGGGTAAAATATTGATTGCTACAGTACAAATATCATTTTCAATTTAATATATATTAAGACATTTCAAATGACTATTATTTTGTGAAATTGGACAACAAAATGATCCTCTTTCTCCTCTTTGTAGCACTTCCACTATTTTTTATTTTTCTTCTTTCTAAAGCCAAAAGGAGTGGTAAAACCAATCTGCCACAAGGTCCTATAGGCCTCCCATTCATTGGAAATTTGCATCAATTTGATAGTTGAACCCCTCATATCTATTTTTGGGAACTTTCAAAGAAATATGGAAAAATCTTCTCATTAAAATTTGATTCTACTCCAATTATTGTAATTTCTTCAGCAAAATTTGCAAAAGAAGTGTTGAAGACACAAGATTTAGTATTTTGTAGTAGACCTTCTCTTCTTGGTCAGCAAAAATTGTCTTACAATGGTCATGATATTGGTTTTGCACCTTACAATCATCATTGGAGGGAAAGGCGAAAAATATGTGTTCTTCATTTATTTAGTCTCAAGAAAGTACAATCTTTTAGTCCAATTTGTGAAGATGAAGTCTCATGAATGATCAAGAAAATAGATGAACAAGCTGCTAATACTCAAATCACCAATTTGACCAATTTAATGATTTCACTTACTAGTACAATTATTTGTAGAGTTGCTTTTGGTGTTAGGTTTGATGAAGAAGGACATGAAAGGAAGAGATTTGATTATCTTTTACCCGAAGTTCAAGCTATGTCCGTTAGCTTTTTTGTGTCTAATTTTTTCCCTTCTTTATATTGGATTGATAAATTTACTGGATTGACAGGTAAACTTGAGAAAATTTTCCATGATTTGGATGATTTTTACAAAGAACTCATTGAGCAACATAAGAAACCCCATAGGCCAAAATCCATGGAAGGAGATATTATTGATCTTTTGCTTCAATTGAAGAAAGAGCAATCAACTCCAATTGATCTCACTTTGGATGATATCAAAGGAATACTCATGGTGATTTCTCATGTCTTGAACCAACCTACTTCTATTTACATCACACACACATACACACACACACACACATATATATATAATTATAATTATATGCATATACACTACGTCTAGGTACATATACATAATTATACGCATATATGTCATATAATATATGTACGTCAGGATATATATATATACATAAAGGTGAATATGGACGAGTTGAATCAAATATGGGTGGGTCATGGGTTAAGTTGAATGAGTTAGGTAAAGATATGTCAAATAACGGGTCATAATTTAATACGGCCCAACATGACAACCTACCATCCTTTTGTACTTTGCATTTCTAAAGAAAAAACAATGAAAGCTAACTTACCATTCCTAAATTGTTTGTTTAAATTCTTCCAAATTTATGTAGAATGTGTTCGCTGTTGGATCAGACACTAGTGCGGCCACAATAGAATAATCCAAAATCATGAAGAAATTCCAAGAAGAAATCAGAAAAGCAATTGGGACCAAAGGTATTGTGAATGAAAATGATATTCAAAATATGTCTTATTTCAAAGCAGTAATAAAATAGACATTTAGATTATATCCACCAGCTCCATTCCTAATACCAAGAGAAACAATGAAAAAATCCACACTAGACAGGTATGAAATTCAGCCAGGAACTATAATTCATGTTAACACATGGGCAATTGCGCGAGATCTTGAAATATGGGAGAATCCAGAAGAATTTATACCTGAGAGATTTTTGGATAGTGATATCAATTTCAAAGGCCAACATTTTGAGTTGATTCCATTTGGAGCCGGACGAAGAGGTTGTCCTGGGATTACACTTGGGGTTGCATCCATGGAACTTGCATTATCAAATCTTCTTTATGCATTTGATTGGGAATTACCTTATGGAATAAAAAAAGAGGACATTGACACATATGTTAAGCCTGGAACCACTATGCATAGGAAAAATGATCTTTGTCTTATCGCTAAAAAATATTTCTAAATAATTTAGGGTGAGTTCTTTGAAGTAGCCTGCTTTCGATTCAAATTATATATATATATATATATATATATATTGAATAGATTCTACCCTTTGCCTCTTTTAGTATATAAGAACTTTCTTTATCAGTTCTCCCATTTTAATCTCTTTAAAAGATTGATTAATGCCTATTGAAATTCTATTTGATTATTTTCATTAGTTATATTTTCAATTATTCTGCTCACATAGAATCCAATTCATATCAACATTTAACTTTCAATGAATTGAAATGCAACTTTAATTTGATCCATGTGCTCGTGAATCTTTTCAAATTTAAATGAATTATATACCATCACTTCATTTAATTACCTATATTTTATATTACGTTTGTGCTGTTAACTCATAGCGAAAGAAAATATAATTCTAAAAAACAGTCACTAGTCAATTAATTAAACATAAAATATACTTAATCATATCTTACTTTCCAAAACTTTCCTCCAACTTCTATTACAATGTTTTTGTTGAAAAAATAAATTTAAAGCTTACTTTTAAAAAGTAGTTTTCAACTTCAATTTGTTTTTATTTTTTTACCCCACCCTCACCCCTC
>NW_006238945.1:3140378-3164099 GCF_000226075.1 Solanum tuberosum
CCTCCCCCCAAAAAAATTCAAGTATATTTTTAAAAAATATTTTCAATTTCCATTGAAAAAATTATTTTCTACTCTCTAGTAAAAATAAAAAATATTTTCTCAAAAAAAAATTTCATTCATAAATCAAACATTAAAAAATCTTTTCCGGAAAATATTTTCTACTCACAAACAAACATGAGAAAATAAGTCAAAAATCTACTTGTTTTCCAAGAAAACATTTTCTAGGAAAACATTTTCCTCCATACCAAACATACCCTAAGTTTTGTTTCAACTGAACACTTCAATTTCTAATAATGAATTTCAATCATACACTTTCTAATTTAAATTTTGAATCTCTTTTACATGTGTTTTTGGTCTAATTGTTGTTTTTCTTTTTTGTATTTCAGATTTATCCACTTGGTTAGTCACCGGTCTCTTAGATAGTTAACTAACCACATGAAATATGTTTTTTCCTTTAATCCTACACATTCACCTTAATAAATTATAAAACTTCAGACATTTTTTACTTGAATTGGTTGATGTGTTTAATTAAAGAAGGTGATTTATGTGATTAACTTAACTACCTAATAGACGAATAAAAACAAGCATACACGTTCTTTCAAATTTGAATCCAAAATGTCTAATTAGAATACTTTATCAAGGATTAGAACTTAGAAGGGCCTGATTGGAACAAAAGTTAGTTGAAGTGTTTAAACGAAATACTTTGACAAGTAAAAGAGGCTGATTATATATAAAGTTTTTCTATTTACTTATCAAATACTAAAAAATAAGTAAAAAAATATTTATTTATTCAAAAAAAAAGAAAATATTTATCTTCCTATCAAGCACATGGGTGTGTTTGGTATGGAGAAAAATATTTTTATTTTTTTTTTATATTTGGTTGGTCGAAATATTTTGAATATTTTCTCTAGAAAAATAGGTTCCCTAAAAATGAGAAAAATGACGTCCTAAACCAAACTAGGAAAACCAAGTTACATAAGTGACATTGCATGCAACTTCATTATCTCTTCTCCACCGCCCCCACCCCCTTCCCCTTGACCATCTGAATCCCAGCCGCCACCCTCGAACCCTCACATCCCACTCCCATAGTATTTTGTTAGATAACATATAAGTACTCTTGAGATGATATCTTTTGTTTACCTACCAAACATTAGAAAATAGTAAGGGACCCACATGTTTTTTAAGAAAATAATTTTCTCTGTACCAAACACACTCTTATAGTTACTACTTCCTCCGTTTCAATCTGTTTGACCTATATTGACTTAGCAAGAAGTTTAAGAAAATAAAAGAGACTTTTCAATCTTGTGATTTGAAATTAATGATATATCAAATGCACCAAAATATCCTTTAATCTTGTGGTCTTAACATGTCATGTGAGAAGTTGAAATTAAATAATTGCTAAAAAGAAAAAAAAAGGTCATTCTTTTTTGAACATACTAAAAATAAAAGTAGGTCAAACAAATTGAATCAGATCATAAAATATATTTTAATCTAAAATTCTCTTAATTATGTTATCATTGATCAGAAGTTATATACACTCCTTATCTTTAATCAAAAAAAGGAGGAAAAGTCCAACCCAAAAAGATTCATTTTTTCTATATGTAGACCATTTCAAGTGACTTGCATTATTTGTGTAGGTGGACAACAAAATGATTCTATTTCTACTCTTTGTAGCCTTTCCAATTTTGCTTATTTTTCTCCTTCATAAACACAAAAAAAGCGGAAAAACAAATCTTCCACAAGGTCCTATAGGCCTCCCATTCATTGGAAATTTGCATCAATTTGATAGTTTAACCCCTCATATCTATTTTTTGAAACTTTTCAAGAAATATGGAAAAATCTTCTGATTGAAACTTGGTTCTACTCCAATCGTTGTAGTTTCTTCAGTAAAATTAGCAAAACAAATGTTGAAGACACGAGATCTAGTATTTTGTAGTAGACCTTCTCATCTTGGCCAACAAAAATTCCCTTACAATGGTCGTGTAACGACCTGTTCCCATTGTTATAGAAAACCCAACGGGGAAATTTTTTGGGCCAGAAAACTTTTTTGTAGTAACTTTACAGAACTGAATTCGGGTGAGTAGAACTCCCAAAACTGATCTTGGCATGAGCGGGTAGTTTCTGAGTGTCATTGGTTGAAGGTGTGTTGTGAAATAGGGGTTTGGAATTCTTAAATTTTCTCACTGTTTTCGTGCAAGCCGCTAAGGCAGGATTTTCCCGCCAGGGCGGGGCCACTTTAGCGGGGTGAGAACCACAATGGCGGGATAGACGCGACTTAAGTCGGAAATAAATCCCAAAAATATTTTATTCTACACATTTCGACTTTGAGAGCAAAGGAACGAGCCCAGGAGAGTTCTTGACTGGTTTTCACCATTCTTAAAGCTAAAGGTAAGGTTTTAACTCCTCGAATCCATTTTTCGATCCGTAGAATGTAAACTAGTGGGTAATTATCGATAGGGGAGGATTTTGATCTGGAAATTATGGTGGAAAAATCCCTAATCTGGGTGTGGGATCAAGGGTTTGACCTAGGATTGATATTATTCTTTATAATCCGGGTAATTAGGTGTTGTTTATTGATCCTCGCATTATTATGATTGTTTGTAGACCAAGATCAAGCGGAAATAATTTGGAAAGGGAAGAATCAAGTTTTTAAAGGAATTTAAGCTTGCTTCGAAGTAGGTGATAGTTATGATTTCATGTTGTGTGATATATGTTTGTTCTTGCTTCATTATGATACATGTATGTATGTGAATGTTGCATTATTGATCACACTAATCGTAAATGAGGATGTATGAATAATTGAATGCCATAAATCATGACCTGAATGTATGATTATGAGAATGTAATTTGTGATTGTGATTGTGGCTTGTTAAATAAATCGGGTGTTGCATTCCGACACACTAACTGGGATCAGTTGCCACGTTCCATCATAATATTGAAACGAGTGTCACGATCCGGCACGCTAACTTGGAACGGGTACCACGTACCAGTACACTAACAGTTTGGGTGTGGGTTCTATGAAAGGACTATTGACTTGACATAACTGTATATCCTGAGAATTGCGAAACTGTTCGTTGTTTGTAAATGATGTTGATATTGTATATGTTTAGTGTATGCATGTTATTATTGTGTTGTAATGGCTTATGTATGTTGTACTTATTGGGATAGCCGCGTGATCCTACTAGTACACTGTGGTTATGTACTAATACTACACTTGCTCTTTCTTTGTTGAGTACATGACATCTTCAGGTGGCTATTGACATACCTCATTTAGAAGATCAGTGATCGTTTCGAATTCAAGGGTGACCCAGTTCTTCCGCGCTGTCACGAGTTCTCTTTTCTGCCTATGTACACATTTCAGACTTAGACTAGTACTTTAGTTAGTCTTATGTTTAGTTTGGGGTTGTACCCATTTTCTTACACTTGTTGAACTTTAGATGTTTTGGTACATTGATCTATATGTTCTAGGTGTTAGTTCTGCAATGTTAGTTTATGGTTGTTAGAATTTTCGAGTTTATGGGAACTCTATCTTTTCTTTAGCATTTAAACCTGCTTCTGTATCTTTAAATGCCTTAGTTTTTTGTTGAGTTTGTTAGTTTGGGTTGTAGTAATGGTTCTCCCACTAGAGGGTTAGTGGGGGTTCCACTCACGACAGTCTGGGTCGTGACAAAGTTGGTATTAGAGCCTTTGTTCGTTGATCTCGATGTACCAAAATGAGTCTAGTAGAGCCTTGCAGAATAGTATGGAGATGTCTGTAATTTTCTTTAAGAGGCTATAGGACTTCAAGAAATCTCTCTATTTTCTCTTGTCTCCTTTTGTGCTATAACGTGATTCCAATTGGTATCTGGCGATTCAAATTGGTATCTAATCTACTTCACTCTTTTGTCCGCAGATGGTTAACACTAGGTTCAATGACGTCAGACTCGTAGCTCCCGTTAATGCGCCAGCTTAGGAATTCACAGCGAGATGTCGCGGTCAAGGCAAGATTAGAGGAAGAGCTAGGGGTAGAGGCCGAGGAAGGGTAGCGCCTACTAGGGATGGAGCACCGGTTGAAAATGCTCCCATAAATGAGTCCCCTCCTGCGCATCATGAGGAGGTGAATGTAATGGTTGAGGAAAAAGAGAATGTTGTACAAGAGGAAGAGGTGCAGGCTGAGACTACATGTATTCATTCGTAGACCCAGTGTTAGCTCAACATATTTTGTCGTTCCTAAAAAGATTGGTTGGTCCTGGAGTGCTTCCCTCTGTTCAAGCAACTCAAGCTCCAGCCAATACCCCTGTTGCGTTCACTGTCCCTAATGTGGGTGGAACTGTAGGTAATGATGCTTTCTTCCATCCTTTGTTGGGTCCTTTTTTGTCTGGTAATGAGCATGAGTTGTTGACTAAGTTCTTGAAATTGAAACCACCTGTGTTCCATGGTTCTTAGAGTGAGGACGCCTATGAGTTCAACGTAGATTGATATGAGAGGCTTCATAAGTTGGGAATTGTCCATCAACATGGAGTTGAGTTTGTGACTCTTCAGCTTCAAGGTGAGGCTAAGTAGTGGTAGAGAACTTATGTGGAATGCAAATCTTCAGCTTTACCCCCACTCACTTGGACCTAGTTTCATGCTCTGATCTTGGAGAAGTATGTGACTTAGACTTTGAGAAATCATAAGAAGGATTAGTTCAGGGCTTTGGAGTAAGGCGGTATGTTTGTGGCTGCTTATGAGGCCAAGTTCCATGGTTTGTCTAGATATGCTACGTAATTGGTGACTACTGAGGAAGAGAGGATCTGCCTATTTGTTAAGGGACTAAATTCAGAATTGCAGGTATTGTCTGTTAATATGACCTCTGTAGGAAAAAGTTTTAATGAGGTAACATATTTTGTTAAGAAAGTGAAGTGGGTGAGGCGAGACGGTCAGGCTAAGGCATTGGCTAAGAAAGCCAAGAATTCAGGTAAGTTTCAAGTTCTTACTCCAGAGGTTCAGGGAGGCCAACACTCGCAACCCGACCAATTTAGTCCGCTATGCCCACATCTACAGGTAATTACTCGCGAACTCCACTTCTTAATTTGATTCCGGATAGCCAGAGAGCCGCACCTTTGGCGGGCAGCAGACCATCTTTCGATCGTACTTGCTATAACTATGAAGAACCTAGGCATATAAGGAGAGATTATCCCCACCTATATATGATGGATTCCGCGCAGCATCAGAGTAGAGCACTGGTACCCGAGGGAAATGGTAATAATGGTCGAGGGCATCCACAAGGTGGGCGAGGTAGAAATTACCGATTCTGCGGAGGTAGGTGAAATGGTAATGTAGATAGAGGTATGGTGTATCCAGGCATGTAAGTCAGCCTTTATGATGATAGGTCTCACTGTTACGCCTTAGCGGGTAAGAACGAGGTAGAGGCGTCTGACACAGTGATCACAAGTACTATTCTTGTTTGTAACCGGATGGCTAATGTGTTATTTGATCTGGGTTCTACTTATTCTTATGTATCAGTGCGATTTGCCTCAAAGTTTGATATGAATTGTGATATACTTGATGACCCCATCCATGTTTCTACCCCAGTTATAGAATCTACCATAGTCACCCATATCTATCATGCTTGTCGTATTTTGTTTATGGGTTTTCAGACTTGGGTAGATTTGGTGATTATGGATATGACTGACTTTGACATAAACTTTAGCATGGCTTGGTTGTCCCCCTATTATGCTGTGCTTAATTGTAATACAAAATCTGTGAATCTAGAAATTCTAGGAAGGGAAAAGTTAGAGTGGGAAGGGGTGTACAAGCCTAAGCAAGCTAATATCATATCCTCTATTCGGACTAGGAAACTGGTAAGGCAGGGTTGTTTGGCTTATTTGACTCATATTTAAGATGTTGAGGTTAAGTCTCCATCTATCGAGTCTATTCCCGTGGTGTCAGAATTTAGAGAAGTGTTTCCTAATGACATGCCTGGTATGCCTCCAGATAGAGATATAGGTTTCTCCATTGATTTAGAACATGGTACTCGTCCCATTTCCATCCCTCCATATCGCATGGCTCCAGTAGAATTGAGAGGGATTAAGGCTCAAATCCAAGAACTTCTTGATAAATGATTCATCTGTCCTAGTGCTTCCCTGTGGGGTGCTCCTGCCTTGTTTGTTAAGAAAAAAAAATGGTAGTATGAGGATGTGTATAGATTATCGGCAATTGAATAGGATCACCATTCAAAATAAGTATCTATTGTCTCGAATATATAATATTTTTGACCAATTGGAAGGTGCATCAGTTTTCTCTAAGATTGATCTAAGGTCTAGTTACTATCAGTTGAAGATTATGCATGAGGATATGCCCAAGACGGCGTTTAGAACCCTCTATTGGCACTATGAGTTTCTAGTTATGTCATTTAGGTGGACTAATGCACTTGCAACTTTTATGAGTTTGATGAATGGTGTGTCCGAACCATATGTTGATTCGTTTGTTATAGTTTTTATTGATGACATTTTGGTCTATTAAAAAATTAAGTAAGAGCATGCCGATAATCTTCGTATTATTTTGAGTGTTTTTGGGAAAAGAAAGTTGTATGCGAAATTCTCTAAGTGTGAATTTTGGTTGACTTCAGTCGCCTTTTTGGGGCATATAGTTTCAAAAGAATGGGTAATGGTATATCCCCAAAAGATTGAAGCGCTTAAGAATTGGGTTCGCCCTAGTTTTGTGACGGAAGCTAAGAGTTTTGTGGGTCTCGCTAGCTACTATCGTCGATTTGTGAAGAACTTTGCTTTTATTGCCACACATTTGACAAATTTGACAAAAAATGAGATACCCTTTGAATGGACTGAATAGTGTGATGAGAGCTTTCTACTCAAGAATCTTTTGACCATAACACCTATTCTAGCATTAATGGTGAAAGGTAAAGATTTTATTATTTATTGTGATGCTTCCCATTCAGGTTTGTGTTTTGTGTTGATGAATGTTAAGAATGTCATAGCCTATGCATCGTGACAATTGAAGGTGCATGAGAGGAATTACCCAACACATTATTTGGAATTGGCAGTGGTAGTGTTTACTCTTAAGATCTGGCGATATTACCTATATGGTGTCAAGTGTGAGGTGTTTACTGATCATCGTAGCTTGCAACATATGTTCACTCAAAAGGATCTGAATCTGAGACAACGAAGGTGGATGGAGTTACTCAAGGATTATGATGTGACCATTCAATACCATCCGTGTAAGGCTAATATAGTGGCAGATGCTTCTAGTAGAAAAATGGTGAGTATGGGAAGTCTAGCTTGCTTGAGTGTATCCAAGCGACCTTTAGATAAGGAAATTCAGACCTTGGAGTCTAAGTTCATGTAGTTAGGCATCTCAGAGAAATGTGGAGTGTTAGCTAGCATTGAAGTAAGGGCCACATTCATTAAGGAGATCAAAGACAAACAGTTTGAGGATGAAAATTTGAATGAGCTTAGAAACAAGACTGTTATTGGTAAGGCACAAGAGACCACTCTTGATGCGGAAGGTGTGTTCAGTTTTAATGGAAGGATTTGTGTTCCTAGATAGATGCCTTGATTCAGAAATTGTTGACAGAATCCCATGGTTCGCGATATTCCATTCATCCGGGTGTGACCAAGAAGTACCGAGATTTGATGAGAATTTATTGGTGGTCAAGCATGAAAAAGGATATAGCGGAGTTTTTGGCTAAGTGTCAAAATTGTCAACAAGTAAAGTATGAACATCAAAGGCCTGCCGGTTTACTTCAGAAAATGCCAAATCCGGAATGGAAGTGGAAAAATATTGCCATGGATTTTGTGGTTGGTCTTCCCAAGACTTTGCGGATATTTGATTCTAATTAGGTAGTGGTTGACAAATTGACTAAGTCAGCCCATTTTATTCTGGTCAGAATAGATTATAATGCTGAACAATTGGCTAAGGTTTATGTGAAAGAGATAATGAGGTTGCATGTGGATCCCTTTATATCATCTTAGACTGTGGTACACAGTTTATGTCACGACCCGGGAGCACCCCCAAGTCGTAACAAGGCGTACTCGACCCCGAAGGGGTCTTATACAACCACATAGTCATTCATTGCATTCAATAATGAAAATAGTGCGGAATAATAAAAAAAACTTATTTACATCCACACATTTAAACTTCTTAAAACAACTTTAAAAACACACAGCGGAAGTCTAAGTCTCACATGGCCATCTTAGACACAAACAAAAACATAAGTAGGGACACGACCCTTTACAATCAAAACAAAACTAAAAGTGTCTATTACATGAACAAAAGAACTTAAAAGTCTTGTCCTCGAATCCATGAGGACATACCAAGTCTTGGAGGAAAGCAATCCAACACTTCAAACTAGCTAAGAGGGATCACTTGCCGGAACCTACACTTGTAGTAAAAACATGAAGAATATGGGTTAGTACACAAAAATGTACTAAGTATGATGACCATGCAAAACATGCTTAAAAAGGGACATTTTAGTTAGAAACCATGCATTATGCCACCTTTTTGAAATATCATGAACAATAGCATAAAAGACATACAAGACAAGCATAACATCAAGTAAGTCATAATATCACCTTTAAACAATATCAACATGAAAACCTTTACCTTGGACCTTCACCTCAAGAAACCCTTATGCTATACCTCGTGCAATGTATGGATGGCGTCCCATACCACCATCCATACTAAGGCACCACATTGAGGTCACTTAAGGTAACTTATCATTCCTTTCTTTCACCTTTGCACAATATTCATACATAAGAGGTATATCATTAATTAAGACATGACAAGGGAAAATAACTCGTAATATAACCCAAGTATAACATGCATAACATATTAAGCATTTAAGAGCCAACATTCTTTAATAACCTCATTTAGGGTACATTCATGTCACAGTCATTAGGATTTAGAGAAACTCACTATGACCCTCTCCAAGCCTACTCGTGCAATGTATAGGTAGCATCCCATACTACTACCTACACTTTGTAGAACCTGTCAAGAAACCATAATGAAATCTCACAGGATGGGAAGTAAGCATTTAACCGACATAGACCATGAGAGCTTGTCATGGAATCCGGTGTCATGAGTCCCCACACCGAAAAGAGGTGGTCTACTTGCCTAAGGAAGACCGGTATATATAGCTTAATGGATCCACTAGCTTCCTATGCGGGCACATAGTTTATGGGATAAGGTAGACGATCATTGAAACTCATGCCTAACTGTCGGGGGAGTTTCCATCTAACCAAATCCGCTCGGTGCTTAGCCTACATTCCCATAGAATAGTTCATTACTTTGACATCATCACACATGAAAGGGTGCCATAAGCCTACCGATTCAAGGTACATTATTTAACACATGAAAGGGTGCCATAAGCCTACCGATTCAAGGTACATTATTTAACACATGAAAGGGTGCCATAAGCCTACCGATTCAAGGTACATTATTTAACACATGAAAGGGTGCCATAAGCCTACCGATTCAAGGTACATTATTTAACACATGAAAGGGTGCCATAAGCCTACCGATTCAAGGTACATTATTTAACACATGAAAGGGTGCCATAAGCCTACCGATTCAAGGTACATTATTTAACACATGAAAGGGTGCCATAAGCCTACCGATTCAAGGTACATTATTTAACACATGAAAGGGTGCCATAAGCCTACCGATTCAAGGTACATTATTTAACACATGAAAGGGTGCCATAAGCCTACCGATTCAAGGTACATTATTTAACACATGAAAGGGTGCCATAAGCCTACCGATTCAAGGTACATTTAGGAAAGCTCATTAACTCCTCTTGAAAGGGTGCCATGGGCCTACCGATTCAAGTCTCATCATTAACCTTTATGGAAAGGTGCCATAGGCCTACCGAATCCAAGGTTCATTACTTATCATTAATGGAAGGGTGCCATTAGCCTACCGATCCAAGGTTCATTATAAGCATGTGTGGAAGGGTGCCATGGGCCTACCGATCCAAGGATTCAACAATCAACAATATAATCATTTATACAAGAAAATGATGCATAAGCCCTACCAATTCAAGGTATACTTTATATTGAAGAATCCTTCATATTATATCATCAATATTCATGAGTGTCATCAACACATCTATGGAATTTCCATACATCTCATAACTCAAGCTTTAAAGCATCGATTCATCAATTCTCCATAGTTGGACATTTTGTCAAACACCTTGAAGGCATGTAATGGAATCAAAGAGCATGGAAAATAGGGTAGTAATTATGCAACCAAATCAGTGAACAACCTACAACAACACCTTTACATTCATAACATGATCACATTATCTTCATTGAATTCTCATTCATATAATGTCATGATAACACTCCAATTTCTCATACTATGCCTTTAAGGCCCTAAGCCTCACATACCAATACACCAACAATACACCATAAAATAAGCATGGGTAATGACATACTTCAACAATCTAAAGACATTTAAACAAGTTCGATATTTAAACATTCATTATCAAGCAACCCACTTTATAAAGGCATAAACTAGGAATAGAGAGAAACCATGGGTTCATGGAGTATTTTCATCTTAAATCGTCAATACAACAACAATATAACCATAAAGTGCCATTAGAAACCTTTTAAAACCATTTGGTGGAAGAACCCATGAGATTGAGTGAAAACCTAGATTTTTCATACTTTGAAATAACTTTGGATTTGGCTCCTTGAATGGAAATTTAGACAAGGATCAAGACCACCATACCTTTGAATGTTTTAGAGACTTGGAATGAACTAATGATATATAGGGAATATCATATGCCCTTTGGAAAAAAATTGTCCAACACTTAGAAAAAATAATGGGGCGGGTGAACAGTAATGAACAGTAAAATTAGCTACTGGAATTTGCATTTTCTGCCGGACAGATTTTACGAAAATGGGCATAACTTCTTCGTCCGAACTCCGAATGAGGTGAAACGAAGTGCGTTAGGTAGCTAACTCAAAGGGCTTTCCATGGATATATTATTGGCCACCCAAATAATTCGTGTGCTAGGAGATATGACCCTTCAAAGTAGACCCTCGAAAAAGGCTTCACTTGGAAATTTCGGATTTTGATACGGTTGCTCTAAAATTTGGGTTAGACCCATTTCCCACTCAATTTGACCCCCTAAACAAGAATATGAAGTCGGATTTTCGAAAAACGAAACGGATCTTTCTATATACAGCTAAACAAGTTTCCGGTAACTTCCGAAGCACATTTTTAAGAACTTTTTGGGTCAAATTCAAATATAATCATTTCATTAAGTTCTCGACTCCAAACTCACATGTGAGGCTCTAGTTTCACTCTATCATTTTCCGAGTCGTTACAGTTTACCTCCAAGTTTTGGAAAAAGTTACATTATGAATTGGGAACACAAATCACTTTTAGTACTGCTTTCCATCCACAGACAGACGGGTAGTCGGAGAGGACTATTCAAGTATTAGAAGACATGGTGAGGACATGTGTGATTGACTTTGGAGGGCATTGGGATAAGTTCCTACCGTTTTGTGAGTTCTCCTATAACATTAGTTATCACTCCAGCATAAATATGGCAGCGTTTGAGGCACTTTTATGGGAGGGGATGTAGATCACCTATAGGATGGTGGCTGGAGATGTGAAACCTTTGGGGGTTGATTTAGTGACGGATGCTCAAGATAAGGTAAGGAGTATTCAAGCTAATCTTTTAGCAGCCCAGAGTAGGCAGAAGAAATATGCAGAGCATAAGGTAAGAGACATGACATTTCAGACTGGTGAGAATGTTCTTCTTAAGGTATCACCCATGAAAGGGGTGATGATATTTGGCGAGAAGGGCAAGCTAAGTCTGCGATACATTGGTCCCTTTGAGGTAATTAAATATGTAGGGCTAGTGGCTTATCGATTGTCTTTACCTCCTAATCTATCGGGAGTCCATCTGGTATTTCATGTGTCCATGTTGAAGAGATATCATGGTGACATGGATTACATCATTAAGTGGGTCTCCGTTGTGTTAGACAAAGACCTCCAATATGAGGAGGAACCAGTTCCAATTCTTGATCGTGATGTGCGTAAGCTGAGGACCAAAGAGATTAAGTCCATGAAAGATCAATGGAAGCATCGTCTAGTGGAGAAAGCTATTTAGGAAACCGAGAGGGACATGCGAGACAAGTATCCCCAGTTGTTCGTCGATTCAAGTACTACATTCTTTCTTTAGCCTATTTTTCCTAAGTTTGTCACTCGGGGACGAGTGATGGGTAAATTGGTATCTATTGTAACGACTTGTTCCCCTCGTTATAGAAAAGCCAATGAGGAAAATATTTGGGCCGGAAAACTTTTTGAGTAACTTGGAATTTCCCAATCTAGTCCAGATATAGACAAAATCAGAGTCAGTGAAGTCTAGGGAAATCTGGTAACAAATAAGTGATCTAATTATGATTTTGATCACATGAGTAGATAGCTAAGACGTTAAGGAGTACGTACGACCTTACGAAATTGAATTCGGGTGAGTAGAACTCCCAAAACTAAGCTTGGCGTGAACGAGTAGTTTCTGAGTAGCATTGGTTGAAGGTGTGTTGTGAAATGGGGGTTTTGGAATTCTTAAATTTGCTCACTGTTTTCAAGCAAGTCGCTAAGGTGGGATTTTCCCGCTAGGGCAGGGCTGCTGTAGCAGGGTGAGGACAACTGTGACGGGACATGCGTGACTTAAGTCACAAATAAACCCCAAAAACATTTTATTCTGCACTTTTCAACTTTTAGAGTGAAGGAACGACCCCCGGAGAGTAATTGATGGGTTTTCACCATTTTTAAGGCTAAATGTAAGGTTTTAACTCCCTGAATCCATTTTTTGATCCGTAGAATGTAAACTAATGGGAAATTATCGATGGGGAATAGTTTTGATCTGGAAATTATGGTGGAAAAAACTCTAATCTCGGTATGGGGATCAAGGGTTTGACCTAGGATTGATATTATTCTTTATAATCCGGGTAATTAGGTGTTGTTTATTGATCCTTGCTTTATTATGATTATTTTTAGACCAAAAACAAGGGGAAAAATCTGGAAAGGGAGGAATCAAGTTTTTAGGGGATTCAAGCTTCTTTCGAAGTAGGTGATGGTTGTGATTTCATGTTGTATGATATATGTTTGTTCTTGCTTCATTATGATACATGTATATATGCGAATGTTGCAATATTGATCACACTAATCGTAAATGAGGATAGATGAATAATTGAATGCCACGAATCATGACTTGAATGTCTGATTATAAGAATGTACTTTATGATTGTGATTGTGGCTTGTTGAATAAATCAGGTGTTGCATTCCGACACTCTAACTGGGATCGGTTGCCACATACCGGCATAATATTGGAACGGGTGTCACGATCCGACAAGCTAACTTTGAACATGTATCATGTACCAGTACACTAACAGTTTAGGTGTGGGTTCCATGAGAGGACCATTGACTTGACATAACTGTATATCTTGAGAATTGTAAAACTGTTCGTTGTTCGTAAATGATGTTTCTATTGTATATGTTCAGTGTATGCATGTTATTAATGTGTTGTAATGGTTTATGTGTGTTGTACTTATTAGGATAGCCGTGTGATCCTACCAGTACACTGTGGTTGTGTACTGATACTGCACTTGCCCTTTCTTTGTTGAGTACAGGGCATCTTCAGGCGACTATTGACAGACCTCGTTTAGAAGATCAGTAATCGTTTTGAATTCAAGGGTGAGCCAGTTTTTCCGGGTAACCATGAGTTCTCTTTTCTGCCAATGTCCACATTTCAGACTTAGACTAGTACTTTAGTTAGTCTTATGTTTAATTTGGGGTTGTACCCATTTTCTTACACTTTATGAACTTTAGATGTTTTTGTACATTGACCTTCAGGTTCTAGGCGTTATTTCCGCAATGTTAGTTTATGGTTGTTAGACTTTTGGAATTTATGGGAACTCTATATTTTCTTTAGAATTCAAACGTTCTTCTCTATCTTTAAATGCCTTAGTTTTTTGCTGAGTTTGTTAGTTTGGGTAGTAGTAATGGTACTCCCACCAGAGGGTTAGTGTGGGTTCTACGGTCGTGACAAAGTTGGAATCATAGCCTAGGTTTGTTGATATCACTGTACCAAGATGAGTGTAGTACAGTCTTGCGAAACGGTATAGAGACGTCTGTACTTTTCTTCGAGAGGCTATAGGACTTTAGGAAATCTCTTTGTTTTCTATTATCTCCTTTCATGTTATAACGTAATTCCAATTGGTATCTGGCAATTTAAATTGGTATCGAATCTCCTTCACTTTTCTGTCCGCAGATGGTTAACACTAGGTTCAACGGCGACAGACTCATAGCTCCCGTCAACGCGCCAGCTGAGAAATGCGCGGCAAGATATCGTGGTCGAGGCACGGGTAGAGGAAAAGCTAGGGGTAGAAGCCGAGGAAGGGTAGCGCCTACTAGGGATGGAGTACCGATTGAAAATGCTCCCAGAAATGAATCCCCTCCTGCGCATCATGAAGAGGTAGAAGAGAATGTAGAGGTTGAGGTAGAGGAGAATGGTGGACAAGAGGAAGAGGTGCAGGCTCATACTACAGGTATTCTTCCGTAGACCCAGTGTTAGCTCAACAAATTATGTCGTTCCTAAAAGGATTGCTAGGTCCTGGAGTGCTTCCCTCGGTTCAAGCAACTCAACTCCCGCCAATACCCCTGTTGCGTTCACTGTCCCTAAGGTGGGTGGAACTATAGGTAATGATGTTTCCTTCCGTCCTTTGTTGGGTCCTGTTATGACTGGTAATGACCATGAGATGTTGACTATGTTTTTGAAATTGAAACCACATATGTTCCATGGTTCTTAGAGGGAGGATGCTTGTGAGTTCATCCTAGATAGCTATAAGAGGCTTCATAAGTTGGGAATTTTCTATTAGCATGGAGTTGAGTTTGTGACTTTTCAGCTTCAAGGTGAGGCTGAGCAGTGGTGGAGAGCTTATGTGGAATGTAGATCTTCAGTTTTACCCCCACTCACTTGGACCCAGTTTCTGCTCTGTTCTTGGAGAAGTATGTGACTCGGACTTTGAGAGATCATAAGAAGGATGAGTTCATGACTTTGGATCAAGGTAGTATGTTTGTGGCTGCTTATGAGGCCAAGTTCTATGTTTTTTCTAGATATGCTACGCAATTGGTGACTACTAAGGAGGAGAGGATCTGCCTATTTGTTAAGGGACTAAATTTAGAATTGTAGGTATTGTCTGTTAATATGACCTTTGTATGAAAAAGTTTTAATGAGGTAACATATTTTGTTAAGAAAGTGAAGTGGGTGAGGCGAGACGATCAGGCTAAGGCATTGGCTAAGAAAGCCAAGAATTTAGGTAACTTTCAAGTTCTTACTCCAGAGGTTCAAGGAGGCCAACATTCGCAACCTGACCAATTCAGTCCGCTATGCCCACTTCGACAAGTAATTACTCGAGAACTCCACCTCTTAATTTGATTCAGGATAGTCAGGGAGCCGCACCTTTGGCGGGTAGCAGACCATCTTTCGATCGTACTTGCTATAACTGTGGAGAACCTAGGAATATAAGGAGAGATTATCCCCACCCGCATATGATGGATTCCGCACAGCAGCAGACTAGAGCACTGGTACCCGAGGGAAATGGTAATAATGATCGAAGGCGTCCACAACGTGGGCGAGGCAGAAATTACCGATTCCGCTGAGGTAGGGGAAATGGTAACGCAGACAGAGGTACGGTGCAGCCAGGCATGTAAGTCGCCCTTCATGATGATAGGTCTCACTTTTACGCCTTTGCAGGCAAAAATGAGGTAGATCCGTCTGACACAGTGATCACAAGTACTATTCTTGTTTGTAATTGGATGGTTAATGTGTTATTTGATCTGGGTTCTACTTATTCTTATGTATCAGTGCGATTTGCCTCAAAGTTTGATATGAATTGTGATATACTTGATGACCCCATCCATGTTTCTACCCGAGTTATAGAATCTGTCATAGTCACCCATATCTATCATGCTTGTCGTATTTTGTTTATGGGTTTTCAGACTTGGGCAGATTTGGTGATTATGGATATGACTGACTTTGACATAAACTTTAGCATGGCTTGGTTGTCCACCTATTATGCTGTGCTTAATTGTAATACAAAATCTGTGAATCTAGAAATTCTAGGAAGGGAAAAGTTAGAGTGGGAAGGGGTGTACAAGCCTAAGCAGCTAATATCATATCCTCCATTCGGGCTAGGAAACCTGTAGGGCAGGGTTGGTTGGCTTATTTGGCTCATATTCGAGATGTTGAGGTTGATTCCCCATCTATCGAGTCTATTCCGTGGTGTCAGAATTTAGAGAAGTGTTTCCTAATGACTTGCTTGGTATGCCTCCAGATGGGGATATAGATTTTTGCATTGGTTTAGAACCTAGTACTCGTCCCATTTCCATCCCTCCATATCGCATGGCTCCGGTAGAATTGAGAGGGCTTAAGGCTCAAATCCAAGAACTTCTTGATAAAGGATTCATCTGTCCTAGTGCTTCCCTGTGGGGTGCTCCTATCTTGTTTTTTATGAAAAAAAGATGGTAGTATGAGGATGTGTATAGATTATCGGCAATTGAATAGGGTCACCATTCAGAATAAGTATCTATTGCCTCGAATAGATGATCTTTTTGACTAATTGGAAGGTGCATCAGTTTTCTCTTAGATTGATCTAAGGTCTGGTTACCATTAGTTGAAGATTAGGCTTGAGTATGTGCCTTAGACGACGTTTAGAACCCGCTATGGGCACTATGAGTTTCTAGTTATGTCATTTAGGTGGATTAATGCGCCTGCAAGTTTTATGAGTTTGCTGAATGATGTGTTCAAACCATTTCTTGATTCGTTTGTTATAGTTTTTATTGATGACATTTTGGTCTATTCAAAAATTAAGTAAGAGCATGTCAACCATCTTCATATTGTTCTAGGTGTTCTTGGGAAAAGAACGTTGTATGTGAAATTCTCTAAGTTTGAATTTTGGTTGACTTTGGTTGCCTTTATGGGGCATGTAGTTTCGAAATAAGGGGTAATAGTAGAACCCCAAAGTATTGAAGCGGTTAAGAATTGGTTTCGGCCTAGCTCTGCGGAAGTTAGGAGTTTTGTGGGACTCGCTATATACTATCGTCGATTTGTGAAGAACTTTGCTTCTATTGCCACACATTTTGACGAATTTGACCAAAAAGGAATTACCCTTTGAATGGACTAAAAAGTGTGATGAGAGCTTTCAAAAGCGCAAGACTCTTTTGACCACAACGCCTATTCTAGCACTACCAATTGAAGGTAAATATTTTATTATTTATTGTGATGCTTCCCATTCGGGTTTGGGTTCTGTGTAATGCAGGTTAAGAATGTCATAGCCTATGTATCGCGACAATTGAAGGTGCATGAGAGGAATTACCCAACACATGATTTGGAGTTGGCAGTTGTAGTGTTTGCTCTTAAGATCTGGCGACATTACCTCTATGGTGTCAAGTTTGAGGTGTTTACTGATCATCGTAGTTTGCAACATGTGTTCACTCAAAAATATCTGAATCTTAGACAACGAAGGTGGATGGAGTTACTCAAGTATTATGATGTGACCATTCAATACCATCCGGGTAGGACTAATATAGTGGCAGATGCTTCTAGTTGAAAAACAATGAGTATGGGAAGTCTAGCTTGCTTGAGTGTATCCAAGCGACCTTTGGATATGGAAATTCAGACATTGGAGTCTAAGTTCATGCAGTTAGGAATCTCATAGAAATGTGGGGTGTTAGCTAGCATTGAAGTAAGGGCCACATTGATTGAGGAGATCAAGGCCAAACAGTTTGAGGATGAGAATTTGAGCTTAGAAACAAGTCTGTGATTGGTAAGGCACAAGAGACCACTCTTGATGCGGATGGTGTTCTCAGGTTTAATGGAAGGATTTGTGTTCCTAGAATAGATGACTTGATTCAGAAATTGTTGACAGAATCCCATGGTTCACGGTATTCTATTCATCCGATATGTACCGAGATTTGAAGAGTATTTATTGGTGGTCGAGCATGAAAAAAGATATATGAGATTTTTTGACTAAGTGTCAAAATTGCGAACAAGTAAAGTATGAACATCAAAGGCCTGCAGGTTTTCTTCNNNNAATGCCAATTCCGGAATGGAAGTGGGAAAGGACAGCCATGGATTTTGTGGTTGGTCTTCCCAAGACTTTGGTGAAGTTTGATTCTAACTGGGTAGTGGTTGACAGATTGACTAAGTCAACCCATTTTATTCCAGTTAGAATAGATTATAATGCTGAACAATTGGCTAAGATTTACGTCAAAGAGATAGTGAGGTTGCATGTGGGTCCATTTCTATCATCTCAGACTGTGGTATACAGTTTACCTCCAAGTTTTGGAGGAAGTTACATGATGAATTAGGTATACAACTCACTTTTAGTACCGCTTTCCATCCACAGACGGACGGGCAGTTGGAGAGGACTATTCAAGTATTAGAAGACATGGTAAGGGCATGTGTGATTGACTTTGGAGGGCATTGGGATAAGTTCCTACCGTTGTGTGAGTTCTCCTATAACAATAGTTATCACTCCAACATAGATATGGCAGCGTTTGAGGCACTTTTATGGGAGGGGATGTAGATCACCCATAGGATGGTTCAAGGCTAGAGATGTGAAACCTTTGGGGGTTGATTTAGTGAAGGATGGTCAAGATAAAGTGAGGCGTATTCAAGTTAAGCTTTTAGAAGCCTAGAGTAGGCAGAAGAAGTATGCAGACCATAAGGTAAGAGACATTACATTTCAGACTAGTGAGAATGTTCTACTTAAGGTATCACCCATGAAAGGGGTGATGAGATTTGGCAAGAAGGGCAAGCTAAGTCCGTGATGCATTGGTCCCTTTGAGGTAATTGAATGTGTAGGGCTAGTGAATTATAGATTGGCTTTACCTCATAATCTATCGGGAGTCCATCCGGTATTTCATGTGTTTATGTTGAAGAGATATGATGGTGACGTGGGTTACATCATTAAGTGGGTCTCAGTTGTGTTAGACAAAAATCTCCAATATGAGGAGGAACCAGTTGCAATTCTTGATCGTGATATGCGTACGCTGAAGACCACAGAGATTAAGTCCGTGAATGATTAGTGGAAGCATCATCTAGTAGAGGAAGCTACTTGGGAAACCAATAAGGGCATGCGAGACAAGTATCGCAGTTGTTTGTCGATTCAGGTACTACTCCATCCTTTCATTAGACTATTTTTCCTACGTTTTTCACTCGGGGACGAGTGATGGGTAAATTGGTTTCTATTGTAATGACCTATTCCCATCGTTATAGAAAAGCCAACGGGGAAAATTTTTGGGCCGAAAAACTTTTTGTATGAACTTGGAATTTCCTGACCTAGTCCAGATATGGATAAAATCGGAGTCAGTGAAGTCTAGGGAAATATGGTAACAAATGGGTCATCTAATTATGATTTTTATCACATGAGTAGATAGCTAAGACCTTAAAGAACCCGTACGACTTTACAGAATTGAATTCGGGTGAGTAGAACTCCCGAAACTGATCTTGGCGTGAATGGGTAGTTTCTGAGTGTCATTGGTTGAAGGTGTTTTGTGAAATGGGGTTTTTAGAATTCTTAAATTTGCTCACTGTTTCCGTGCAAGCTACTAAGGTGGGATTTTCCCACAAGGGCGGGGTTGCTGTAGTGGAGTGAGGACCGCTGTGACGGGACATACGTGACTTAAGTCACAAATAAACCCCAAAACGTTTTATTCTGCATATTTCGACTTTGAGAGCTAAGGAACTATCCCAGGAGAGTTATTGACTCTAAAGGTAAGGTTTTAACTCCCCGAATCCATTTTTTGATCAGTAGAATGTAAACTAATGGGTAATTATCGATGTGCGAGGGTTTTGATCTGGACATTATGGTGGAAATGTCACGACTTAGGGGTACCCCCTAGACGTAACATGGCATACTTGACCCCGAATGGGTCGCATACAAGCCTCATAGCATTTCTTGAACATAAGAGGATAGGAAAATAGTGCAAAATTTAAAACTATTCTTTACAATCGAAGTCTTTTCTAAAATGAAAGAGAATCTATGACACTATGTCTCAAACCATCTAATTACTTGGAATAAAATTCTTTAATACAAACTTAGGGACACGTCCCTTACTAAAGTCTAAAACATGAAAGTAAAGACATAAGGGACATATGGTTGAGCCCTCGAATACAATGAGGACTCACCAATCTTCTTCTTCTTGATCTACTAGAGTCCTAGCCACGAGGATGAAATCCAATATCTCCAAAGCCTACACTTATAGAAAATGTAGAAGAAGGGGTTAGCACGAAAATGTACCAAGTATGGAAGCCATGCATAAAAACCTTAAAACATGCATAAAAGGGACATTTTCTTTAAAACCATGCTATATTCCACTTTTGAACATTATCATTCAAATAGTTGGAGAATGCGACTTATAAAGCAACTCACATACAATTCATCATAACATAAGAAATATCATCATAATTACAAGCATAGTCTCCATCATAAGCACAAGACATATCCCATTCTTTACAATGCATAGTCTCCAATCATAACATAATACATAGTCAAACACCAAGGTCCTCTCATCATAAAGTAACCATCACATAAGCAACCTTGAGCTCTACTTGTGAAATGCGTAGATAGGACCCCATAATCCTATCTACTATGTATCACCTCTAGGCCACCATGATTATGCACAACATACCTTACCCCTATTCATAGCCAACACATCTAGAAGAAGAGGCATTCATGTTCATAATTTGTAATAGGTAAAGTCATTCATAACAACAACCCATATCATGCATACATAAATTCATATATATTCATAGCATAAGGAAACCATACCACAACCCTCTTATGAGTCTACTTGTTCAATGTATAAGTGAAGACCCATACCCCCACTCACACTAAATAGAGCTCATTAAGAAATCATAGGTATAGCCCATAGTCTTATTCATGTTCATGTCCATAATTCATAATAAAACATACATAACTCACATTCATCATGTCATAAGAGAAACCTACCATCCCCACTCTCAATTCCTACTTGTTCCATGTGTGAATGAAGTCCCATACCCCCATCCACACTAAGTAGAACCTCTTAAGGAACCATAGTAAGTAACCCAAGTACTTGCCCATGTTATTTGTTCATTTTACTTATTCATTTAGGGAATATAACCTTAACCGACATAGACCATGTGAGCTACATGGAATTGGTGTCGTCTAACCCCACACCGAAAAAAAGTGTTCTACTTGACTAAGGTAGAACTGAATGTATAGCTATAAGGTGGATCCACTAGCTAAAGTCCTATGTTGGCACATAGTTATGGGATATGGAAATTGCTTCTAGAAACCCGCCTTGTTGCATTGGCGGAGGGGCTTCCATCTCATAAGTTCACTTAGATGACCTAACCTATTGAATTGCGGGAAGGGCCTTTACCTCATTGGCCATATCCACTCGATGCTAAGCATTAATTTTCAAATTATACATAATTAGTCTTTGAATTGTATTTACATGTGTGAAGGAATACTTTGCCCTTCATTCAATACAACCCATAATATAGCTCATAGATTCAATAGAGTGAGAATGTACTTTCAACCTTAGAATCATAATTAGTATGTGAGAATAACTTTCACACCAAGATCATGTGCTCTCATGAGAATGGACTTTCAATCAACATAATAGGATCATCTTGGTCATGTACATTTCATGCATAATAATGTGTAAAGGTGCATATGAGAACTATACTTTCAATTAACACCATTAATACATCATAATCATGTTTATGCATGGAGTGAGTGTGTGTGTGATTGTCCTTGCAATGACACAACAACAACATTATCATCATAAACACTTCCCTCTCAAAGTGTTCATAAGCATGTACATAATATCACAATCATGCATATTTCACATATATTGCATTCAAGGATCATAGACCATATAATTCAACACATCTAACATTCATCATAGTAGACATGGACATAATAGTAATTCAAGTAGTTCATTCATTGCATGTATAAGCTCATATACTCATATTGTAGGTCATGTGGGTGACGTCTTATTCACCATAGGGCCATATACAAACCAACATACATAATGGCTTCTTTCTTGAAGCCTTACACCCTTAGTTTATCCATTTTAGCTTTCACTCTTAAAGCCCTAGGAATCCTCTTCATGTTACAAGCCTTACTCTCAAGCAGTGCCTCACATTATGATCAAGTATACCTAATTCTCAAGGTAGACTAACCACATGCTTCATTCTTACTCAATTATAGTCATATAGCATCAAGTACACTAAACGTCAATACTATTCACCCATGATTCATCATGTAAGACCTAATCAAGTCAATTCATGTTCACAAGATTCATTCATAAGCAATTCATGTCTAGGTGATCTAATCTAAGGCAATTCTTCTAGAAGTTCATCAATCTTAGGTGTTCACATCTAAACCCTCAATTTGCCCCCTTTCATGGCATAACCCTAGAATCTCAGGTTAATCAAGAATACATGTAGAATTATACCTAAATCATGTAATTACATCATAATCAAGTCTTATTCAATCAATTGAAATCAACCTCTAACAACATTCATAATGTAGAGAAGAGTCATAGCTAGGGTTAGGTAAAACTCATGGATTCTTTGGAATTCGAGTTAAAATAATCTAAAATAAGTAGTATCATCAATAAAAAACATAATTCAACCTTTAAGAACAACTTTGAAAGGAATCCATGGGGTTGAGTTGCAACCCTAGCTAATTGGGTTCTCTAGAATTGAGTAAAAAGCTTTTGAAAGGACTGCTTGGGTGATAGCTTCCTAAGGATTAAGAACTCCCATAACTTAGAATTAGAATCCCATCAAATTAATGTGAAGAAGCCTCCATCTCCACGCCCTAGCTTGATCCCTTCTCTTGGTCTTCAATGGAGGTTCTAGAGAGAAGATTCTTGGAGGAAAGAGTAGTTGGGTTTTGATTTGGGGTCTTGGGTTATAATGAGTTAATGAGGTGTTTAAAACCTTAAAAATACTTTATATATATGAAATAAACCCATATTAAGCAATCCCTACTTAAAACAAACTAAAAGCGAATTACCGAAACTAACCCACTTATTGGCCGACTTTGGGCAGATTGCATGTGCAATCCATGCCCTATGGACCTACGATCCGTCAATTGATCTACTGGGCGTGCTGCAGGTTCGTGGTTTTGACCTGCAGCTCCTCAACCAGGCCTTGAACCACGCCCCATGACCTATGGGGCGTCACTCAATCTACTGGCCGTAGATGGCCATCCGTAGGTCACCTATTTGACAGCTTTTTGTGAACTTAGGCAGCCTTGGGGGGTTAGACTTAAGGGTCCTCCCTTGTGAAACGACCCCAAAAATGTCCGAAAATGTGCTTCGGAAACACCTATAATTGTAATTTCCATATATCTCAAAATCCGTGCATGATTTCGGAAATTCGACTTTATATTCTTATTCAGGGGGTCAAATTGAGTGGGAAATGGGTCTAACCCGAATTTTAGAGCAACCGTATCAAAATTCGAAAATCGCAAAAAATGCGATTTGGAGGGTCAACTTTAAAGGGGCATATCTCTTAGCACACAAGGAACTGGAAGGGCCACAAACTATTAAATTAAAGCCCTTTGAGTTAGCTTTCCAATGCAATTGGTTTCACCTCATTCCGAGTTAGGATGAGGGAGTTATGACCATTTTCGTAAAACCTGTCGGAGCAGAATTTCAATT
>NW_006238945.1:3164441-3205176 GCF_000226075.1 Solanum tuberosum
GAAATTCGACTTCATATTCTAGTTCAGGGGGTCAAATTGAGTGGGAAATGAGTCTAACCCGAATTTTAGAACAACCGTATCAAAATTTGAAAATCGCAAAAAAATGCGATTTTGAGGGTCAACTTTAAAGGGGCATATCTCTCAGCACACAAGGAACTGGAAGGAGCTCAAACTATCAAAATTAAAGCTCTGTGAGTTATCTTTCCAACGCAATTTGTTTCGCCTCATTCGGAGTTCGGACGAAGAAGTTATGCCCATTTTCGTAAAGTCTGTCCAGACGGAAATGCAATTTCCAGAATCTAAAATTACTGTTCACCCGCCTCAAAAATTTTTCTAAGTGTTGGGACATTTTTTTATAAAAAGGGGACATATCCATACTTGGTCATTTAACTTCAAAACATCCAAAAACTCTCTCTAAACCCTCTCCAAAAATTCCACCAAGATCATCAACCAAATTCAAGGATCCCAAGCTTTAATTCCGGATTCAAGATTCAATCTCAAGCAATTCTCCATTCCAATCTTATCAAGAATTCTCCAAAGTTGAGGTATGTGGGTTGATTGTGGAAACCTTCCTTTCCACAAGTCCAACCATTTATCCTCTATTTTACTTCAAGTTTATGGGTCCTTATGATCATTTATGAACTCTTGAATTATGGAATTATTACTACACATCCTATTATGGTCTATTTTTGCATATTATCATGAAATGGAATTATTATGTGATGTTTATGGTTTTCATGATTCCATGATCAAATTATGAAGGTTGATATATATATATGTATGTTGTTGGTGGGCTGTTTTATATGGATTTTGAAATTGGTTGGACTTAGTACTCTTGAAAGACATGATTTTATCTACATGAACAATAGCCCACCATGTGTTTGATAAAATGCCATTTATAGTATTCTTAGGAAATGGAAGGTCCAATGTACGTCTTATGAATCGAATGGTTATATAATTATTGAAATGATGATGAAATGGACACATGTATATAATTTTCTCTATATACGTGTTGTGAGTCGACCAAGCCTAGTACGGGGGGTAGTAGGCCCGTATAACCATATCGAGGGGTTTGTACCTTGGTCCCTAGCTCGGGGGGTGGTAGGCCCGGGTAACCACATTGAGGGGTTTGTACCTCTTTCGCCTCTCCAAGGGGGTTGTAGGCCTTGTAAATACTATATTGATGGTCACTCACCACACTTGTGCTACGTCCCACTAAATATGATTTTTATGTAAGCGTCATTATATATATATCGTTTCATTAATGTGCTATCTAACGGGTATTATTATGCATTTTCCTATGATGTCCATCTATTGTAGCATTGCATTGCATCCCATATACTTAGTACATTCAAACGTACTAATGCATACTCTATGCCTACATGATGTCACCATGTAGGGACCGGAGCACCGCTTGACCATCCTCCTCCGCGTGGCTAATACGATTTTCTATCGAGGTTATTGGTGAGTCCTCCATTCCGGGGACGTTGCTTGTGATCTCTTGCTATGTATAAGACTTTTGAGCCCGGTAGTTTGTCTTGGCCCCCGCTAAGTACTCATGTTTAGAGGTGGTGTTGGACAAGTTGTATATTATGCTTGAGCTTGACTCATCTATAGTATTTATGTATCATTCCTTTTTTTGTTTCTGTTGCTCCCTTAGTCCCAATTTCCCCCCTGATTATGCTTATCGCTTATGGTCATTTTAATTGCTTCCGCGACCAAGGATGTGTAATGATACGCTATGAGGCTTGTTTGGGGTTTCTTCGGGTTCCCCATTCGCCGGTCACATCTAGGCCCTAGGCTTGGGTCGTGACACCTTGGTTGGTATTTGGGGGGTCATACCTTGACGTTTAACCCCTAGAAACCTCAAACTAAGCTCGAGAAGTAAATATACAACCTAAAACCAAACACAAAACTCAAAAGCTCACACGTTAGGCTCTAGTTTCACCTATTAGTTTTCATTAGACTCTAGCTTGGTCTTACTAGTTTTCCGGGTTGTTAGTTTATCTCCCCATCAGGAACACTCATTCTCAAATGACACTTGAAACACTTTATGGAATTTAAAGACTCAAGACTAGCAGCCCATTGTGCACGAAACATCAATAATGCACAACTCAAGATTCACTATTCACAATTTGCACTTATTCAAAGGAGGTAATATCAACTCCAATTCAACATGATCAATGCAATACAAGGAAGTAGGAACTACATCTTGTCACAACCCAAGGCTATAACCCGGAAGCGACACGGCGTACTCGACCCCGAAGGGGTCTTGTACAAGCCTCATAGCTCATTCATTGCATAAGATACTAGAAAATAGTGCGGAATTAAAACATTTCTTAATAAAACCAACAAACGAAAACTCATTTATAAAGCAGCGGAATATTAAAGTATTACATGGACATCTTAGACAAAACTTTAAACAAGATAGGGTCACGACCCTTTACAGTCGAAGTCTTAACAATAGTCTTAAAACATGAAAGAACTAGAAACATTAAAAGTCCTCGTCCTCGATCTATGAGGACATACCAAAAGATGTCTTGGAAGAACTCTAATCCAAGCTCCGACCAGAGGGATACTCAATTACTGCAACCTACACTTGTAGTAGAACATAGAAGAAGAATGGGTTAGCACAATTAAGTACTAAGTATGATAGCCCTGTAAAAACATGCTTAAAAAGGACATTCAATTTGAAAGTCATTCTTTTAAGCCATTTTGGTAAAATTTCATGAATATAGTAATAGAGGCATAATATAAGTCACAACCAACATGCAAGTCATTTATCTACATTAGAACATAACCAACCATATAACCCATTACCTTTTCTTTAAGCCTTTACCCCAAGTAACCCTCATGCTATACCTTGTGCAATGTATGGATAGCGTCTCATACCACCATCCACACCAAGGTACCACATTAAGGTCACCAAAAGTGAACTTACCATTCATCCTTTCTACCTTTACACAAAAAAACATATAAGAAACATAAACATCACATGAATCACATTATCATATTAAGACCAACATCTAAGACAACTCTAAGTCATACTTGTGCAATGTGCAAGTAGCATCCCATACTACTACTCACATTAAGTACTCATTTGAAGTCACCATAGACAAAGCACATTCATATACAACAAGTCATGACAAGGAAGTAACTCATGATACAATCCAAGTACAGCATGCATCTTTACATCTAAACATATAAGAGTCAACATTCTTCATTAGCTTCATTACATTCAGAGCACCTTCATTCATTAACATTATAAGGAACAACCCATGACCACCCTCAAATGCCTACTTGTGCATTGCATAGATGGCGTCCCATTCTACAACCCACACTAAGTAGCACATCCTTGAGAAGCCATGGTTCATTAACATTCTTTGTGGGGGTAAGCCTTAACCGACCTAGACCATGAGAGCTTGACATGGAATCCCGGTGTCACCCTTACCGGATAAGGGAATCCTACTTGCCTAAGGTAGGACCATTGTACTTTAGCTTAAGTGGATCCACTAGCTAGACCTATATGGGCACATAGTTATGGGATAGAGAGATTGCTACTAGATACCCGCCTCAACTCACAGATGAGCATCCATCTCAAGAGATTGCTACTAAGTACCCCGCCTCAACTCACAGATGAACACCCATCTCAAACCATATCCTCTAGGTGCTTAGCAGTATTTCCCACAGAGTACATTACATTCATTACGTTAGTTCATTAAGGGATAAATGATTGCTACTAGATACCCTGCCTCAACTCTTGGATGGGCATCCATCCCAATTCAACATTCATTCATTCATTGGAAAGCTCATCGTTTCAAAGATGAGAATAGCATTTCATCTAAGAACCCCATTATTGTGAGAAAGTCCTTTCACAACAAGTCATTAACATTCATTAGAGTACAATTGAGAATAGCCTTTCAATAAGTACTTCATCATTAACATTATCATTGATCTTCATTCATTCTTCATTCAAGTGTGTGTGTATGTGAGAATAGCTTTTCACATAATCATCATCATTCACAAGTGTTAATAGAGAGATAACATTCAATCCTAACACAATTAGCTTCTGAACGTAATCATCATTGATTCATTTAAATCACACACATGCTTCACATTATAATTATACATTAACCTCCATATGTAGGGTACGAGGAATACATCCATCAATTCAATACCACAATATAACTAGCAAATAAACACCTCCACCTTTCAAGTGGATCAATGGGTCAAGCACAATTCTACTTCAACATGTAATTAGGCCATAAAGTGCCCTTTCAAGTTCATGATCAAAAGTCACCAAAACATCAACAATTTACTATAATTAAGGCATGTATGATGATACAATTGAATAATCTAAATCAATTTAGGCATAATCCATCAACATTCAATCATGATCAACAAACTTCATAAGGCACAATTTAGAAATTAACAGAATTCATGGTTTCATGGAGTATTTTCATCAGAAATCATCAATTACACACCAATACAATCATAATATGTCATTAGAAACCATTTGAAAACGTTTGATGAAAGAACATATGAGATTGAGTAAAACCCTAGATTTTCATGATTTGAAATCACCTTTGAATTGGCTCCTTGAAGGGAAAATTAGACAAGGATCAAGACTACCATACCTTTACTAAGAATCCCTAAGCAATTTGAGGAAGAACAACCTTGGAATCACCAAACCCTAGCTTCAAAGACTCCCCTTCTTCTTCTTCTTCTTCTTCTCTAATGGATGATTTCTACTGAGAGAAATATTTGAGAGGAGATGGTTTTTCTTTTGATTTTATTTGGAGTGACTAAATTGAAAGAATTCAATTCTAAAAAGGTCTTATAGTTGCTAGGAAAGGAATAGAATAACGAGGACTCAACTACGGAAAAGGACTAAGGACACTTAAAGTTCCAACATAAAATTTCACCCCTTGCCCGTCTAAACTCGCCCTTTGGACCCTTAGGCTCACCAAGGGCACTAGGCGACTCGCCAAGTGCACCCTTGGCTCGCCTAAATTTCCAGTATGCTCATAAAAGGGGCAGCTTACTAGGCGATCTAAGGGGGAAATGGGAGACACGTTAAGCTGGTTGGCGATCTAGGAGTTAGCTTGCCCTTTGGTCCAGCACCTAGACTAATGGGACAATCCACTTAGTGAGCACAAGAGCCCAAGGTGACTCTCCCAACCCCTTGGGCAATCAAGCAGCCCCATCGCCAAAAGGTCCACCAAAGAACAAGGGTTCTTTCACTCAAACTTACTAGCTAAAACCCTTGCTTGCACCCTAGGCTTCTTCCTTGCTGACATTAGGTATAAAATAGCCTAGACATCAACTTAAGGTCACACTAACCCACACAATGAGGCTATAGTTCAACCTATCATTTTGCTAATCGTTACATTATCCCCCACTTAGGAACATTCATCCTCGAATGACAGTTTTAAACTCTTTAAAGGAAAATAAATCAAGACTAGCATCAATATAAATGCATAATCATAGGAGGAAACATCAACTCCACATCAATAAGCTCAATGCAATACAAGTAAGTAGGAACTACATCTACAAACTCATTATGCACCAGACAACAACATTTCTCATTTCGACTGAGGAACTTCCTTCTCCAACTCAAATCAAGCTCATCATAACATCAATAAGCTCATTATGCAATTACTCTCAAAAGCACATTTAGGCATGTTTAACAATTCACCTCATGAAGCATATAGACAACTCATACTAAATGCAAATCAACATGAGGAACATAAATCACATAAGCTCATTTCCTTAGTTAAACATGAATTCAATAGAACATGCATAACATAAGGAGACCATGGAAACACAATATGGAACATGACTCCACAACATGAACAAGCTACTAGGAACTCTTGGTCTTAAGCTTGAATAGGAATAGAAGGAAAGAGATAAGGATATCAACACTCTTAACAACCTTACTATTCAACACACCATCCCTCACTTAAGGGTAAGCCCAACTATGGTCAACATAAAACAACATAGGAATCCTCAACAAGACATCACAACTCTAAGGAATTATCAACTTACTGGTGCTTTCATCCGGATTAGGTCCTTTGTCCTTATTAGTTTGAAGCACATAGAAACGATTCTTCCTTAGAGCTTTAGGATCTGGGACATCAAGAGAAACTTGTTTGGTCTCCCTTCCTTGTGCCGAGAGTGTTGGGCAATCCCTCATCTTATGACCCTTCTTTCCACACCCAAAGCACCCATCTGTGCCGGTAAGGCACTTACCCAAATGTTGCTTCCCACACTTGGCACAAATAAACCTTTCAAATAAAGAACCACCTCAATTCCTTTCTTGAGGTTTAGGGTTAAATACCCTATCATTGTTGACCATAGGAGAATCTTGGTTTTAGTAACTCTTTTTGGACCTTGGTTGAATTTGTTCATCGGGTCTAGCTCTTTTTGTCTCCCTATTCATTTTCCTAAGTTTTGTCTCCTCAATTTGTTGAGCTATCATGAGCCTTGTGATATCCATATCATGATGGAGCATTGCCGTACGACATTCTTCTTCAACCAAACCGGACACCCCTATTACAAATTTATTCATCTTATCCCTTGAATTTGCCACCATGGTTGGAGCATACTTGGATTGTTGGGTGAACTTGAGTGAGTACTCTTTCACACTCATACTCCCTTGACGGAGATTCATGAATTCCACCAACTTTTGTTCCCTCAACTCTAGGGGGAAAAACCTATCAAGAAAGGCCATCTTAAATGATCCCCAATCCACTAGGCCCGCTCTTATGGGTCTCTCATCCCTCCATTGCTTAAACCACACTTGAGCTACGTCTTTCAATTGGTAGGCGGCTAGTTCCGCTTTTTCTCTAGGAGATACTCCCATGGCATCCACCACTTTAAACACTTCATCTATAAAGCCTTGTGGTTCTTCATCCACTTTATAGCCATGGAAGGTAGGGGAATTCATCCTTGTGAAATCCCTAATTCTTGAAGCGGGTGTACTTGCATTGGGGTCTACCCGGGGTCCAACTTCTCGGTTATCTTGGGCCGATAAGGCTTGAGCTTGAGTGGTGACGACTTGAATTTGAATCGTCATAAGTTGGTTCAAAGTTTGGAAGGCCTCCCTTATCTCCACATTAGACATGACCCCTTCATCTTTAGGAGCTTGAGGGTCGACTGGAGCTTGAGGGGGAACCTTCTCATTCACATTTTCCTCTGGTGCCCTTCGTGCATTAGCCCTCCTTGTATTCATATCCTATAAACACAAGAGAAGGATTAGGAAAACGACAGTTATATAGATAAACCTTAAGGCACGACTTCAAGAATATGAAAGAAATGTAACTTTGTAACGTCCTATAGCCTCTCGCTCATAGATGTGTCACGACTCACACTGATGAACAAGACTCTACTAGACATGGCTTGTGAGACATCATCCCTAAAGACCATTCCCAAAATCTTGTGCTCTGATACCATGTATGTCACAACTCGAGGCTATACCCCGGAAGCGACACGGCGTACTCGACCCCGAAGGGGTCTTGTACAAGACTCATAGCTCATTCATTGCATAAGATACTTGAAAATAGTACAGAATTAAAACTTTTCTTAATAAAACCAACAATCGAAAACTCATTTATAAAGCAGCGGAATACTAAAATCTCACATGACAATCTTAGATAAAACTTTAAATAAGATAGGGTCACGACCCTTTACAATCGAAGTCTAAACAAAAGTCTTAAAACATGAAAAAACTAGAAACATTAAAAGTCCTTGTCCTCGATCTATGAGGATATACGAAAAGATATCTTGAAAGAACTCTAATCCAAGCTCCAACTAAAGGGTTACTCAATTACCGCAACCTACACTTGTAGTAAAACATAGAACAAGAATGGGTTAGCACAACTAAGTACTAAGTATGATAGCCATGCAAAAACATGCTTAAAAAGGACAGTGGATTTGAAAGTCATGCTTTTATGCCATTTTGATAAAACTTCATGAATATAGTCAGAGAGGCATAATATAAGTCACAACCAACATGTAAGTCATTTATCCACATTAGAAGATAACCAACCATATATCCCATTAAGTTTTCTTTAAGCCTTCACCTCAAGTAACCCTCAAGCTATACGTTGTGCAATGTATGAATATCGTCCGATACCACCATCCACACCAAGGTACCACATTAAGGTCACCAAAAGTGAACTTACCATTCATCTTTTCCACCTTTAGACAATAAAACATATTAGAAACATAAACATCATATGAATCACAGTATCACATTAAGACCAATATCTAAGACAACTCTAAGTCATACTTGTGCAATGTGCAAATAGCATCCCATACTACTAGTCACAATAAGTACTGATTTGAAGTCACCATAGACAAGGCACATTCATATACAACAAGTCATGACAAGGAAATAACTCATGATACAATCCGAGTATAGCATGCATCTTTACATCTAAACATATAAGAGTCAACATTCTTCATTAGCTTCATTACATTAAGAGCACCGTCATTCATTAATATTATAAGGAACACACCATGACCTCCCTCAAATGCCTACTTTTGCAATGCATAGATGGCGTCACGTACCATCACCCACACTAAATGGTACATCCTTGAGAAGCCATAGTTCATTAACATTCTTTATGGGGGTAAGCCTTAACCGACATAGACCATGAGAGCTTGACATGGAATTCCGGTGTCACCCTCACCGGATAAGGGATTCCTACTTGCCTAAGGTATAACCACTGTTCTTTAGCTTAAGTGGATCCACTAGCTAGACCTATGTGGGCATATAGTTATGGGATAGGGAGATTGCTACTAGATACCCCACCTCAAATCACAGATGAGTATCCATCTCAAGAGATTGGTACTAAGTACCCCACCTAAACTCACATGTGGGCACCTATCTCAAACCATATCTTCTCGGTGCTTAGCAATATTCCCTACAGAGTACATTACTTTCATTGCATTAGTTCATTATGGGATAAAAGATTGCTTCTAGATACCCCGCCTTAACTCCCGGATGGGCATCCATCACAACCCCACATTCATTCATTCATTGGAAAGCTCATAAATTCAAAGATGAGAATATCCTTTCACCTAAGAACCCCATTATTGTGAGAAAGTCCTTTCACAGCAAGTCATTCACATTCATTAGAGTACAATTGAGAAGAGCCTTTCAATTAGTACTTCATCATTAACATTTTCATTGATCTTCATTCATTTTTCATTCAAGTGTGTGTGTATGTGAGAATAGCTTTTCACATAATCACCATAATTCAAAAGTGTAAATAGAGAGATAACATTCGATCCTAACAAAATTAGCTTCTAAACATGATCATCATTCATTCATTTAGATAAAACACATACTTCACATCATAATTATACATTAATCTCCACATGTAGGGTACAAGAAATATATCAATCAATTCAATACCACAATATACCTAGCAAACAAACATCTCCACCTTTCTAGTGGATCAATGGGTCAAGCACAGTTCTACTTCAACATGTAATTAGGCCATAACTTGCCCTTTCAAAACCATGATCAAAAGTCACCAACACACCAAAAATTTACTATATTTAAGGCATGTATAATGATACAATTTAACAACCTAAATCAATTTAGACATAATCCATCAACGTTCAATCGTGATCAACAAGCCCACTTCATTAGGCACATTTTATAAATTGAGAGAATTCATGGGTTCATGGAGTACTTTCATCATAATATCAATTAAACACCAATACAATCATAATTTGTCAGTAGAAACCATTTGAAAACGTTTGATGAAAGAACCCATGAGATTGAGTAAAACCCTAGATTTTCATGATTTGAAATCACCTTTGAATTGGCTCCTTGAATGGAAAATTAAACAAGGATCAAGACTACCATAGGTTTACTAAGAATCCCCAAGCAATTTGATGAAGAACCACCTTGGAAACACCAAACCCTAGCGTCAAAGGCTCCCCTTCTTCTTCTTTTCTAATGAAGGATTTCTACTGAGAGAAATATTTGAGAGGAGATGGGTTTTCTATTGATTCTATTTGGAGTGACTTAATTGAAAGAATTCAAGTCTGAAAAGGTCCTATAGTTGCTAGGAAAGGAATAGAATAAGGAGGACTCAACTTTGGAAAAGGACTAAGGACACTTAAAGTTCCAACTTAAAACTTCACACCTTGCCCATCTAAGCTCGCCCTTTGGACCCTTAGGCTCGCCAAGGGCAGTAGGCGACTTGCCAAGTGCACACTTGTCTCACCCAAATTTCTAGTAAGCTCATAAAAGGGGCAGCTTACTAGGCAATATAGGGGCGAAATAGGAGACACGCTAAGTTGGTGGGCGAGCTAGGAGCTAGCTCGAACTTTGGTCCAGCACCTAGGCTAATGGTACAGTCCACTAGGCGAGCACAAGAGCCCAAGGGCGACTCGCCCAACCCCTTGGGCGATCCAGCAGCCCCATCGCCAAAAGGTCCTCAAAAGAATAAGGGTTTTTTCACTCAAACTTTCTAGCTAATCCCCTTGCTTGCACCCTAGGCTTCTTCCTTGGTCACATTAGGTATAAAACAGCCTAGATATCAACTTAAGGTCACACTAACCCACACAATGAGGCTCTAGTTCAACCTATCATTTTGTGAGTTGTTACATTATCCCCCACTTAGGAACATTCATCCTCGAATGACACTTTAAAATTCTTTAAAGGAAAATGACTCAAGACTAGCAACCCATCATGCATGAAACATCAATATAAATGCATAATCATAGGAGGAAACATCAACTCTACATCAATGAGCTCAATTCAACACAAGCAAATAGGAACTACATCTACAAACTCATTATGCACCAAACAACAACATTTCTCATTTCGTTGGAGGAACTTCCTTCTCCAACTCATATCATTCTCATCATAACATCATTAAGCTCATTATACAATTACTCTCAAAAGTACATTTAGGCATGTTTAACAATTCAACTCATGAAGCTTATAGACAACTCATACTATATGAAAATCAACATAAGGAATATAAATCACATAAGCTCATTTTCTCAATTAAACATGAATTCAATAGAACATGCATAACATAAGGAGACCATGGAAACACAATATGACACATGACTCAACAACATGAACAAGCTACTAGGAACTCTTGGTCTTAAGCTTGAATAGGAATAGAAGGAAATAAATAACGATATCAATACTCTCAACAACCTTACTATTGAACACACCATCCTTCACTTAAGGGTAAACCCAACTATGGTAAACATAAAACAACATAGGAATCCTCAACAAGACATCATAACTCTAAGGAATTGTCAACTTACCGGTGCCTTCATTCGAATTAGCTCCTTTATCCATGTTAGCTTGAAGCACATAGAAATTGTTCTTCCTTGTAGCATTAGGATCCAGGACATCAAGAGAAACTTGTTTGGTCTCCCTTCTTTGTGCCGAGAGTGTTGGGCAATCCCTCATCTTATGACCCTTCTTTCCACACCCAAAGCACCCATCTGTGCCGGTAAGGCACTTGCCAAAATGTTGTTTCCCACGCTTGGTACAAATAGACCTTTCAAATGAAGAACCACCTCTATTCCTTCCTTCAGGTTTAGGGTTAAATACCCTATCATTGTTGACCATAGGAGATTCTTGGTTGTAGTACCTCTTTTTGGACCTTGGTTGACTTTGTTCATCGGGTCTAGATCTTTTTGCCTCTCTATTCATTTTCCTAAGTTTTATCTCCTCAATTTGTTGAGAGTATATCATGAGCCTTGTGATATCCATATCATAATGGAGCATTGCCGTACGACATTCTTCTTCAACCAAATCGGACACCCCTATTACAAACTTACTCATCCTATCCCTTGAATTTGCCACCAAGGTTGGAGCATACTTGGATAGTTGGGTGAACTTGAGTGAGTACTCCTTCACACTCATACTCCTTTGACGGAGGTTCATGAATTCCACCAACTTTTGTTCCCTCAACTCTAGGGGGAAAAACCTATCAAGAAACGCCGTCTTAAACGATCACTAATCCACCGGCCCTACTCTCATAGTTTTCTCATCCCTGCATTGCTCAAACCACACTTGAGCTACATCTTTCAATTGGTAGGCGACTAGTTCCACTTTTTCTCTAGGAGATACTCCCATGGCATCCACCACTTTAAACACTTCATCTATAAAGCCTTGTGGGTCTTCATCCACTTTAGAGCCATGGAAGGTACGGGGATTCATCCTTGTGAAATCCCTAATTCATGAAGATGGTGTACTTGCATTGGGGTCTACCCGGGGTCCAACTTCTCAGTTTGGTTGGGTCAAAGTTTGGAAGGCCGCCCTTATCTCCACATTAGACATGACCCCTTCATCATTAGGAGATTGAGGGTCTTGAGAAGCTTGTGGGGGAACCTACTCATTCACATTTTCCTCTGGTGCCCTTCTTGCATTAGCCCTCCTTGTATTCATATCCTATAAACACAAGAGAAGGATTAGGAAAAGGACACTTCTAGAGCTAAACCCTAAGGCACGACTTCAAGAATATGAAAGAAGTGTAACTTTCTAACGTCCTATAGCCTTTCGCTCATAGATGTGTCGCGACTCACACTGATGAACAAGATTCTACTAGACGTGGCTTGTGAGACATCAACCCTAAAGACCATTCCCAAAACCTTGTGCTCTGATACCATGTTTGTTACGACCCGAGGCTATACCCCGAAAGTGACACGGCGTACTCAACCCCGAAGAGGTCCTGTCCAAGCCTCATAGCTCATTCATTGCATAAGATACTTGAAAATAGTGCTGAATTACAACTTTTCTTAATAAAACCAACAATCAAAAACCCATTTATAAAGCAACGGAATACTAAGCCTCACATCTTGGACAAAAATTTAAACAAGATAGGGTCACGACTCTTTACAATCGAAGTGGTAACAATAGTCTTAAAACATGTAAGAACTAGAAACATTGAAAGTCCGTGTCCTCGATCTATGAGGACATACCAAAAGATGTCTTGAAAGAACTCTAATCCAAGCTCCAACAAGAGGGATACTCAATTACCCTAACCTACACTGGTAGTAAAACATAGAAGAAGAATGGGTTAGCACAATTAAGTACTAAGTATGATAGCCATGCAAAAACACGCTTAAAAGGGACATTTGATTTGAAAGTCATGCTTTTATGTCATTTTGATAAAACTTCATGAATATAGTAATAGAGGCATAATATAAGACACAACCATCATGCAAGTCATTTATCCACATTATAAGATAACTAACCATATAACCCATTACCTTTTCTTTAAGCCTTCACCTCAGGTAACCCTCATGCTATACCTTGTGCAATGTATAGATATCGTCCAATACCACCATCCACACCAAGGTACCACATTAAGGTCACCAAAAGTGAACTTACCATTCATCATTTCCACCTGTACACAATAAAACATATAAGAAACATAAACATCACATAAATCACAGTATCACATTAAGACCAACATCTAAGACAACTCTAAGTCATACTTGTGCAAAGTTCAAGTAGCATCCCATACCACTAGTCACACTAAGTACTGCTTTGAAGTCACCATAGACAAGGCACATTCATATACAACAAGTCATGACAAGGAAGTAACTCATGATACAATCCGAGTATAGCATGCATCTTTACATCTAAACATATAGGAGTCAACATTCTTCATTAGCTTCATTACATTAAGAGCACCGTCATTAATTAACATTATAAGGAACACACCATGACCTCCTTCAAATGCCTACCTGTGCAATGCATATTTGGTGTCCCGTACCACCACCCACACTAAGTAGTACATCCTTGAGAAGCCATAGTTCATTAACATTCTTTATGGGGGTAAGCCTTAACCGACATAGACCATGAGAGCTTAACATGGAATCCCGGTGTCACCATCACCGAATAAGGGATTCCTACTTACCTAAGGTAGAACCATTGTTCTTTAGCTTAAGTGAATCTACTAGCTAGACCTATGTGGACACATAGTTTTGTGATAAGGAGATTGCTACTAGATACCCCACCTCAACTCACAGATGAGTATCCATCTCAAGAGATTGCTACTAAGTACCCCACCTCAACTCACGTATGAGCACCCATCTCAAACCATATCCTCTTGGTGCTTAGCAATATTCCCCACGGAGTACATTACTTTCAATACATTAGTTCATTATGGGATAAAGGATTACTACTAGATACCCCGCCTTAACTCCCGAATGAAATCCATCCCAACCCTACATTCATTCATTTATTGGAAAGCTCATAGATTCAAATATGAGAATATCCTTTCACCTAAGAACCCCAGTATTGTGAGAAAGTCCTTTCACAACAAGTCATTAACATTCATTAGAGTACAATTGAGAATATCCTTTCAATAAGTACTTCATCATTAACATTATCATTGATCTTCATTCATTCTTCATTCAAGTGTGTGTGTATGTTAGAATAACCTTTCACATAATCACCATCATTCACAAGTGTTAATAGAGAGATAATATTTGATCCTAACAAAATTAGCTTCTAAACATGATCATCATTCATACATTTAGATCACACACATGCTTCACATCATAATTATACATTAACCTCCACATGTAGGGTACAAGGAATATATCAATCAATTCAATACCACAATATACCTAGCAAATAAACACCTCCACCTTTCAAGTGGATCAATGGGTCAAGCACAGTTCTACTTCAACATGTAATTAGGCCATAACTTGCCCTTTCAAGACCATGATCAAAAGTCACCAACACACCAACAATTTACTATAATTAAGGCATGTATAATGATACAATTTAACAACCTAAATCAATTTAGACATAATCCATCAACGTTCAATCATGATCAACAAGCCCACTTCATATGACACAATTTAGAAATTGAGAGAATTCATGCGTTCATGGAGTATTTTCATCATAAATCATCAATTAAACACCAATACAATCATAATTTGTCAGTAGAAACCATTTGAAAATGTTTGATGAAAGAACCCATGAGATTGAGTAAAACCCTAGATTTTCATGATTTGAAATCACCTTTGAATTGGCTCCTTGAATTGAAAATTAGACAAGGATCAAGAATACCATACATTTACTAAGAATCCCCAAGAAATTTGATGAAGAACCACCTTGGAATCACCAAACCCTAGCTTCAAAGGCTCCCCTTCTTCTTCTTCTCTAATGGAGGATTTCTAGTGAGAGAAATATTTTAGAGGAGATGGGTTTTCTTTTGATTCTACTTGGAGTAACTTAATTGAAAGAATTCAAGTCTAAAAAGGTCTTATAGTTGCTAGGAAAGGAATAGAATAACGAGGACTCAACTTTGGAAAAGGACTAAGGACACTTAAAGTTCCAACTTAAAATTTAACTCCTTGCCCGTCTATGCTCACCTTTTGGACCCTTAGGCTTGCCAAGGGCACTAGGCAACTCGCCCAGTGCTCCCTTGGCTCACCCAATTTCTAGTGAGCTCATAAAAGGGGCAGTTTACTAGGCGATCTAGGGGGGAAATGGGAGACACGCCAAGCTGGTTGGCGAGGTAGGAGTTAGCTCACCCTTTGGTCCAGCGTCTAGGCTAATAGGGCAGTCCACTAGGTGAGCACAAGAGCCCAAGGGCGACTTGCCCAACCCCTTGGGTGATCCAGCAGCCGCATCGCGAAAAGGTCCACCGAAGAACAAGGGTTCTTTCACTCAAACTTACTAGCTAAGGCCCTTGCTTGCACCCTAGGCTTCTTCCTTGCTCACATTAGGTATAAAACAGCCTAGACATCAACTTAAGGTCACACTAACCCACACAATGAGGCTCTGGTTCAACCTATCATTTTGCGAGTCGTCACACATCTACAAACTCATTATGTATGATATGCAACATATCTCATGTTCATAGGAGGAACTACCTTCTCCTAGTCATAACATGTTCAATATACTCTCTTAGAGCTCATATGCAATCGCTTCTCAAAAAGAATTTTATTTAAGGAGGAATTCTACACTCCAAACTAAAACATGCTCATGTAACCTTCTCATGAAGTTCAATAGGAAATTCTTACTCAAGGCACCACAACATGAGGGAAGCAATTCACATAACCTCATTTCCTTTCAATAACACAAGTTTACATGAATATGCATCATATAAAGAAGTCATGGCAAAATACAAGCACATAACAACAATGTTAGCTAGGCACACCATCTCCTCCTTAAGAGTGATCCTATACCAACACTTCCAAACATCACTAATCACATAATCATAGGAGGAATTTCACTTTCTCACTAAACAAGCTTAACACAACCTTATGGGGCCGATGTGCCATTTCATCAAAAGCATAACATAGCATGTTCATCAAATTATCTCATGAAGTCAAATATGCTATCACCATACTTGAATGCACAACAACATGAGGAGCTCATAAATCATGAAAATCTCATTTTATACAAAACAAGAATCTCTCAAGAACATGCATAACATAAGGAGTTCGTGGAAATTTCTAAAATAGTCATGACTCCATAACATAAAACAAGCCTAAAAAGGAACTCTTGGACTCAAGCTAGAATAGGAATAGAAGAAAAGGATGAGGATATCGGGACTCTGAATCAATGTGCTTCTCAAGCACATGATCTCCCCCTTGGGACTGAGCCACTTTTTACAAAAACCTCAAATACTACTCCTTTCTAACAAACTCAAGTTTTACCAATGCTCATTTTTAACCTTACCAGGATCTAAAACCAAGAGAGGTCTAATAATCATACATCCAAATCCTACTAAGGTTAACATAAATAACTCTATGGGACAAGGAAATCATAGGACACATATAACATCCAAGACTCTACAATCAAGAAATGGGTCAAGGAGAACTTATCACCTTAAGCTAGAGGAGGAATAGAAAAGAACATAAGGATATAGGGACATCTCAATTGCCCTTGGCCTCCCAATTAAGAACCTTCAACTAACACTCTTACTAAAATACCACTCCTCAACATTTACATGGAAACACTTTCTTACTCTTCTATTACTCAACTTGCCGGTCTAAGATCCCAATTGGTACTTCTAAATTAGAGAGGTCCTCATGCAACTCTTTTTCACAAGCAACCTTACCAACACCACTCAAAGTCTCATATGAGCCTACCAAACTGGGACTAAACTTCCCAAACTCACTATACCTTTAAGGTGAAAATTTCAAGCCAAACCAAATCATGGACATCTAGTTAACCCAACTTTTCTAGGCATCATTTGAACATCACTATTCATCAAATCCTCCAACACATCATAAAACTTATTATGGCTAAGTTGGGTTCTACCAACAATCACATATAACCACCATTAAACCCAAGTATACCAAGGACAACATAAAAGCTCATCATGCCCAACTTATCAAGTCACAAAAGACAAGAAATACCAGAATCTTATAAAGCATAAAACACATACCGGAACCATTGAGATCCACTACCTCTCACCCTTTGAGACTTAGGGGTAGCCACACTCTTTTTCAATTCGGGGAAACTTAGAAGGGCTTTGTCCATGAAACATTTGTCTCTTTCAATTCTACTAGGGTTGGATCAAGACAATTCTAGGCCATTTCAACCCTTATCATCACCTTTGGTGGGGTATACCAACCAATCATATCTAGGTATTATCTAAGCACCCTACTCAAAATGACCATACTTAAGATCAATCTTAGAAGATAACTAACCCTTTGAAGTTGGTCAACACCTACACTCTTCTTCCTTACCTTAACTAGGTGGTACATGCAACCCTCAAGGTCAATCTTAAGACACAACATAATCCAAACTTATGGCGTAGAATTTTCCCCTTTCCACTCTTGGATAGGCTCATTCGGGAACTTAAAATTTGACTATATAGGTTCCATCATCACATAAGAGCATAACAAGAACACTACTAATCCACCCCAAGGGTGACATATAAATCTAGCATATCAAATCCTATTTAGTAACATATGCATAATTGGCTTCACAACCAACCTTTCTCCCTCGCTCCTTGTAACAACAGCCCTTCAAGTAGTCACATCTTGGAGACCACCGGTTAGAGAGAAAGACCTTAAAGAGTTAAACTCTAAGGCACGACTAGAGAATGAAGAAGTGAAGTTTTTTCCTAACATCCGATAGCCTCCTATTCATAAAATGTGGCGCGCTTCACATTTATAAACAAGACTCTACTAGATGTGGTTTGAGACATCCTAAAATAAAACCATCCCATAAACTTCATGCTCTGATACCACGTTTGTCACGACCTAGGGGTACCTCCTAGACGTAACATAGTGTACTTGACCCCGAAGGGGTCGCATACAAGCCTCATAGCATTGCTTGAACATAAGAACATAGGAAAATAGTGCGGAATTTAAAACTTTTCTTTACAATCGAAGTCTTTTATAAAATGAAAAAAAATCTATGACACTATGTCTCAAACCATCTAATTACTTGGAATAAAACTCTTTAATACAAACTTAGGGACACGACCCTTACAAAAGTCTAAAACATGAAAGTAAAGACATAAGGGACATATGGTTGAGCCCTCGAATATAATGAGGACTCACCAATCTTCTTCTTCTTGATCTACTTGAGTCCTAGCCATGAGGATGAAATGCAATATCTCCAAAGCCTACACTTATAGAAAATGTAGAAGAAAGGGTTAGCACGAAAATATACTAAGTATGGAAGCCATTCATAAAAACCTTAAAACATGCATAAAAGGGACATTTTCTTTAAAACCATGATATATGCCACTTCTGAACATTATCATTGAAATAATTGGAGAATGCGACTTATAAAGCAACTCACATACAATTCATCATAGCATACGAAATATCATCATAATTACAAGCATAGTCTCGAACATAAGCATAAGACATATCTCATTCTTTACAATGCATAGTCTCCAATCATAACATAATACATAGTTAAACACCAAGGTCATGTCATCATAAAGTAACCATCACATAAGAAACCTTGATCTCTACTTGTGCAATGCATAGATAGGACCCCATAATCCTATCTACACTAAGTATCACTTCTAGGCCACCATGATTATGCACAACATACCTTAACCCTATTCATAGCCAACACATATAGACGAAGAGCCATTCATGTTCATAATTTTTAATAGGTAAAGTCTTTCATAACAACAACTCATATCATGCATACATAAATTCATATATTTTCATAGTATAAGGAAACCATACCATAACCCCCTTATGAGTCTACTTGTGAAATGTATAAGTGAAGTCCCATACCCCCACTCACACTAAGTAGAGTTCATTAAGAAGTCAAAGGTATAGCCCATAGTCATATTAATGTTCATGTCCATAATTCATAATAAAGCATGCATAACTCACATTCATCATGTCATAAGAGAAACCTACCATACCTACTCTCAAAGCGTACTTGTTCCGTGTTTGAATGAAGTCCCATACCCCCATTCACAATAAGTAGAACATCTTAAGGAACCATAGTAAGTCACCCAAGTACTTTCCCATGTTACTTGTTCATTTTACTTGTTCATTTAGGGAATATTGCCTTAACCGACATAGACCATGTGAGCTACATGGAATCCGGTGTCGTGTAAACCCACACCGAAAGAAGGTGTTCTACTCGCCTAAGGTAGAACTAAATGTATAGCTATAAGGTGGATCCCCTAGCTAAAGTCCTATGTTGGCTAATAGTTTTGGGAAAGGGAGATTGCTTCTAGAAGCCCACCCTATTGTATTTGTGGAGGGGCATCCATCTCATGAGTTCACTTAGATGGCCCAACCTATTGCATTGGCGGAAGGGCCTTTACCTGATTGACCATATCCACTCGGTGCTAAACATTAATTCCCAAATTATACATAATTAGTCTTTGAATTGTATTTACATGTGTGAAGGAATACTTTGCCTTTCGTTCAATACAACCCATAATATAGCTCATAGATTCAATAGGTGAGAATGTACTTTTAACCTTAGAATCATAATTTGTATGTGAGAATAACTTTCACACCAAGATCATGTGCTCTCATGAAAATGGACTATCAATCAACACAATAGGATCATCATGGTCATGTACATTTCATGCATAATAATGTGTAAAGGTGCATATGAGAACTATAATTTCAATTAACACCATTAATACATCATAATCTTGTTTATGCATGGAGTGAGTGTGTGTGATTGTCCTTGCAATGACACAACAACAATATTATCATCATAGACACTTCCCTCTCAAAGTGTTCATAAGCATGTACATAATATCACAATCATGCATATTTCACATATATTGCATTCAATGATCATAGACCATGTAATTCAACACATCTAACATTCATCATAGTAGACATGCACATAATAGTAATTCAAGTAGTTAATTCATTGCATGTATAAGCTCATATACTCATATTGTAGGCTATGTGGGTGAAGTCTTATTCACCATAGGGCCATATACAAACCAACATACATAATGGCTTTTTTCTTGAAGCCTTACACCCTTAGTTTATCCATTTTAGCTTTCACTCTTAAATCCCTAGGAATCCTCTTCATGTTACAAGCCTTACTCTCAAGCAATGCCTTACATGATCATCAAGTATACCTAATTCTCAAGGTAGACTAACCACATGCTTCATTCTTACTCAATTATAGTCATATAGCATCAAGTACACAACCTTAATACTATTCACCCATGATTCATCATGTAAGACCTAATCAAGTCAATTCATGTTCACAAGATTCATTTAGAAGCAATTCATTTCTAGCTGGATTCTTTGGAATTCGACTTAAAATCATCTAAAATCAGTAGTATCATCAATAACAAAAATAATTCAACCTTTAAGAACAAATTTGAAAGGAATCCATGGGGTTGAGTTGAAACCCTAGCTAATTGGGTTTTCTAGAATTGAGTAAAAAGCTTTTGAAAGGGCTCCTTGGGTGTTAGCTTCCTAAAGATGAAGTACTCCCATACCTTAGACTTAGAATCCCATAAAATTCATGTGAAGAAGCTTCCATCTCCACTCCCTAGCTTGATCGCTTCTCTTGGTCTTCAATGGAGGTTCTAGAGAGAAGATTCTTGGAGGGAGGAGTAGTTGGGTTTTGATTTGGGGTCTTGGGTTATAATGAGTTAATGATGTGTTTAATACCTTAAAATACTTTATATATATATGAAATAAACCCATATTAAGCAACCCCTACTTAAAACAAACTAAAAACGAATTACCTAAACTAACCCACCTATTGGCCGACTTTAGGCAGATTGCAGGTGCAATCCACGCCCCATGGACCTACGATCCATCAATTGATATACTTGGCGTGCTGCAGGTTCGTGGTTTTGACCTGCAGCTCCTCAACCAGGCCTTGAACCACGCCCCATGACCTACGGGGCGTCACTCAATCTACTGGCCGTAGATGGCTATCCGTAGGTCACCTATTTGACAGCTTTTTGTGAACTTTGGCTGTTGGGGGTCAGACTTTAGGGTCCTCCCAAGGACCCTTGGTTGGTCTTTGGGGGGTCGTACCTTGACTTTTAACCCATAGACACCTCAACCTAAGCTCTGGAAGTCAATATACAACCTAAAACCAAACACCAAACTCAAAAGCTCACACGTTAGGCTCTAGTTTCACCATTTAGTTTCCAGTAGACTTTAGCTTGGTCTTACTAGTTTTCCGGGTTGTTACAGGAAAAACCTTAATATCCATATGGGGATCAAGGGTTTGATCTAGTATTGATATTATTATTTATAATCCAGATAATTAGGTGTTGTTTATTGATTATCGTACTATTATGATTGTTTGTAGAACAAGAACAAGCAAAAAGAATCCGGAAAGGAAAGAATCAAGTTTCTTAGGGGATTCAAGCTTGTTTCGAGATAGGTGATGGTTGTGATTTCATGTTGTGTGATATATGTTTGTTCTTACTTTATTATTATACATGTATGTGTGCGAATGTAGCATTATTGATCACAGTAATCGTAAATGAAGATAGATGAATAATTGAATGCCATGAATCATGACTTAAATGTATGATTATGAGAATGTACTTTGTGATTGTGATTGTGGCTTGTTGAATGGATCGAGTGTTGTGTTCCGATACACTAACTAGGATCGGTTGCCACGTACTAGCATAATATTGGAACGGGTGTCACGATCCGACACGCTAACTTGGAACGAGTACCACGTATCGGTACACTAACAATTTGGGTGTGGGTTTCATGGAGGACCATTAACTTAACATAACTGTATATCTTGAGAATTGTGAAACTGTTCTTTGTTCGTAAATGATGTTGATATTGTATATGTTCGGTGTATACATGTTATTATTGTGTTGTAATGGCTTATGTGTGTTGCACTTATTGGGATAGACGCGTGATCCTACTAGTACACTGTGGTTGTATACTGATACTACATTTGCTCTTTCTTTGTTGAGTATAGGTCATCTTCAAGCGACTATTGATAGACCTCGTTTAGAAGATCAATGATCGTTTTGAATTCAAAGGTGAGCCTGTTCTTTCAAGCTGCCATGAGTTCTTTTTTTTGCCTATGTCAACATTTTGGACTTAGACTAGTACTTTAGTTAGTCTTATGTTTATTTTGGGGCTGTACCCATTTTCTTACACTTGTTGAACTTTAGATGTTTTGGTACATTGACCTTCAGGTTGTAGGCGTTATTTCTGCAATGTTAGTTTATGGTTTTTAGACTTTTGGAGTTTATGAGAACTCCATCTTTTCTTTAGTATTTAAACCTACTTCCGTATCTTTAAATGCCTTAATTTTTGGTTGAGTTTGTTAGTTTGGGTTGTAGTAATGGTTCTCCCACTGAAGTGTTAGTGTGGATGCCACTCACAACGGTCTGGGTCGTGACAGGTCGTGACATAGTCTTTCAACGTTACAACAATTATTGGAGACAAATGAGAAAAATAAGTGTTCTTCATCCATTTAGTCATAAGAAAGTGAAATTATTTAGTCCAATTCACGAAGATGAAGTCTAAAGAATGATCAAGAAAATATCTCAACAAGCTAGTGCTTCGCAAATCACTAATTTGTGAAATTTAATGATTTCACTAAGTACTACAATTATTTGTAGAGTTGCTTTTGGTATTAGGTTTGATGAAGAAGCACATGAAAAGAGGAAATTTGATGAACTTTTAGAAGAATCTGCAACAATGTTGACTAGCTTTTATGATTCTTTTCTTTATTTAGATTGGATTGATAAATTCATTGGATTGACAAATAGACTTGTGAAGAATTTCAAGAAGTATGATGAGTTTTATGAAGAACTCATTGAGAAGCATCTCGATCCCAATAGTCCAAAATCCATAGAAGGGGACATTCTTGATCTTTTGCTCCAATTGAAGAAAGATAAATTAACACCAATTGATCTCACTTTTGAGGACATAAAAGCAACTGTCATGGTAATCTTCTAATGTATATATATATATATATATATATTATTTTATTTTAATTTTTTTTCCAAAATATATTCATAGCATTGGTAATATTAAGTCAACAACAATTCAGCAGAGTACGACAACCAGAAACGACAGATAACATTCCTAATAAGTCTGTAGCAACAAGCAAAGAGGCACTTCAGCTGTCAAGTTTCTCTGACTTGTCTCTTCTATGAATCCTCAATAATCAGTTCATCAACTCCCCAATCTTCATAACTTATATATATATATATATATATATATATATTATGATTTATCATAAGTATAATTAGTTTTACTCTAACTGTCAACCTATAGTTTTTTTGTCGATTTCTTTATAGAATGTATTACTTGCAGAATCATATACTAGTGCTGCTGCATTACTATGGACAGTGACAGCCTTCATGAAGAATCCAAAAGCTATGAAAACAGTTCAAGAAGAAATCAGAAAATCAGTAAAGAAAGGCGGTATTTTGAATGAATATGAAATCCAAAATCTTCCCTATTTCTATTCCTCCATATCGGATGGCTCCTATAGAACTCAAAGAGATCAATGCTCAGTTTCAGGATCTCTTAGGTAGGGGTTCATCAGACCTAGTGTATAACCTTGGGCTCTCTCATCGTCTTTGTGAAAAAGAAGGACAGTACGATGCACATGTGTAATGATTATAAACAGTTGAATAAGGTGATGGTGAAGAACCGTTATCAATGATCTATTTGACCAACTTCTAGGTGCCACAGTTTTCCGAAGATTTATTGTAAGTTCAGTTACCACCTGTTGAGAATTAGGACATCAGATATCTTAAAGACCGCACTTAGGACTTGATATTGTCACTACAAGTTCATGGTGATGTATTTTGGGTTGACTAATGCCCCTGCCTCCTTCATGGACTTGATGATGCGGGTGTTCATGCCGTATCTTGATTGGTTGGTCATTATGTTCATAGACATTCTAATATACTTGCGGAGCACGAGTGATCATTAGAACCTTCTGCAGATTGTGCTCAAAACATTGAGAGACTAACAACTTTATGCCAGGTTCTCAAAGTGCAACTTTTGGCTTGAGTGTGTAGCACTCTTGGGCTCGTTGTGTCCAAGGATAGTATCATTGTAGATCCGGAGAATATTGAGGCTATTCGCGATTGTTCTAAGCCCACATTGATTACTGTGGTTCAAAGTTTCATCGAATTGGTAGGCTACTACATAGGATTTGTGGAGGACTCCGCAACTATTGTAGAACCTTTGCCCTAATTGACTCGCCTTTATGTTCCTTTTTAGTGGTATGAAGAGTGTGAGATGAGCTATAGGAAGCTCAAGGAGTTTTTGACCACTACTCCCATATTAACTCTTCCATTTCAGAACGAGGGTTCCACGATATATTGTGATGCATTTGGCATTTTTTTGGGTTGTATATTTAAGCAGCAGGGCTGGGTTATTGTTAATACAATAACGCAACTTAAGTTGACTGAGTGAAAATACACCACTCATAACTTGGAGTTGGTGGCGGTAGTTTTTGTTCTTATAATCATGAAGCACTACATGTATGGAGTTCATTGCGAGTTCTACACTGATCACATGAGTCTTCAATACATCATGCGCTAGATGGACCTTAATTTGAGGCAACATCATTGGATTGAGCTTCTCAAGGACTATGAGCTCTATATTCTATATCATCCAGGAAAGGAGAATATCGTAGCGAACGACTTGAGCCGGAAGGCAGTGAGTATGTCTAGTCTAGCCTTCCTTTCTACTATGGAGGGACCTTTAGCTTTGCACAATCAATCCTTATCTAATCAGATGATTACGTTGGATGTTTCAGATTCTAGGCGCGTCTTAGCTATATGTGGGAGTTTAGTCTTCTTTTCTTTATCAGATTTGTGTCATCAATATAAGGATGAGGCCTTGGTTACACTTCTAGATCGGGTGTTAGCAGGTGATGCCGGTTCGACTACCTTAGATTCTGATAGGGTTTTGAGGTTTGCAGGTCATATTTGGTTCCAAGAGTTGGGGTTTGATCTAGCTAATACTTCATGAGGCCCATGATTTTAGATACTTTATCCATTCAGGCACCGCAAAGATGTATCGTGACTTGAGGTAGTAATACTAGTGGGTTAACACAAGAAGAGATATTGCAGACTATGTGTCCCGTTGCCTAAGCCGCCAACAGGTGAAGGCTGAACATTTGAGACTTGGTGGTGAGTTTCAGAGATTACCCATTCTTGAGAGAAAGTGGGATCGGATCACTATGGACTTTTTGGAAGGTTTACCCTGGACTTCTAGAGGTGCTGACAACATTTGGGTTATCATTGATTGATTGAACAAGTCAGCACACTTCATCCCTATTCGGTCTTCATTCAACATCAAGAGGTTGACTCCTATTTACATTTGAGATGTGGTTCTTCTTCATGGCGTTTCAGTTTTTATTGTATCAGATCGGGGTGATCAGTTCACTTCTATCTTTTGGAGGACTATCCAGGAAGAGTTGGGTACTCACATTGAATTTAGCACAACTTTCCACCTGGATACTAATGGCTAGTCGGATCGTACTATTTAGGTTCTCGGGCTTGCATTTTGGAGTTTGGAGGTAAGTGGGACCAATTCTTTCATTTTACGGAGTTTGCGTACAACAGAAGTTACCACTCTAGCATTCAAATGTCCCCATTAGAGGCCTTATATGTTAAGCATTGTCACTCTCCGATCGGTTGGTTTGAGTATACAAAACCTAGCCTGCATTGTATAAACTTGATTTATGAAGCTTTGGACTAGATGAGGGAGATTTAGGACAAGATTTAGACAGCTCAGAGTAGGCACAAAAGTTATGCTAATCATAGGCTACCTTTCAGGTTTTCAGTAGGTGATAGAGTCTTCCTCTGTGTGTCTCCCATAAAAGGTGTGATGAGGTTTGGGAAGTGGGGCAAGGTTAGCCCCAGGTATATTGGGACTTTTGAGATCGTCTGAAAAGTTTGAGAGGTTGCATATGAGTTGGCTCTACCTCCAATATTCTCAGCTATCCACCTAGTTTTCCATGTTTCGATGCTACACCAGTATTTTTGTGATAAGTCGCATGTGCTTCAGTATGATGTAGTAGGGTTGCATGACCATCTAACCTTTGTGGGTGAGCCAATTGCCATTATAGCCAAAGATGTGTGGCGCTTGCATTTGAGAGCCATTCATGTGGTTAAGGTCCGTTAGAGGCATTGTCCAGTTGAGTAGGATACCTGGCTTGTTTGAGCCTTCAAGTTTCATAGACGAAAGTCCTTTTTTTGTAGTGGATGTTATGATGACCTCTGGGTCATTTTTGTGTTTATGCCTCATGTTCATTGTTTAGAGTGTTCCTACAGTGACCTAAGTCATTTATGACTTGCTAAGACTAATTGTTCGATCATCTGGTCATTTGTTTGGTTTTTATGTGAGTTTTAGTGTTTGGGAGATTTTGAACCTTAAACGGTCATATTTGATTAAAAGTTCAAGAAGACTACCTGAGAATCCAATTCTGATGATTATGTTTGCTCTAGAAGGGTCAGTTTAGGCTAGTATCATGGTCGCACAACTCTTGAGACTTTCAGTGCGAGTCTGTGTGACTAGGCATTTTAACTTTCAAGTTAAGGCCTAAATTTGACTTTAGTCAACATTCTGAGTAAACGAGCTTGGATGAGAATTTCGTCAGCGTGGTGAGCTCTGGAATGTTGAGTTTGGTCTAGAACGACCCTTTGTTTATGTCACGACCCAAAGTACACAAGCCACTTTACATATGTATATACAACATAATAGAGAAAAACAAGAAATCTCATAAGAATTAAAGAGTATGACATATAAGCGGAAGGACATCAAAGTCTTAAAAAGCCATTTATTACATCAAAATAGTGGTCGGAACATAATCCGTACACAAAATACAATGTCCAAAACTAGCCACGAACAAAGGAAGATAAGTCGCCAAACCCTACATTAGTAAAACAACGTAGGCACAAGTATGGATTAGTACATGAAGTGTACTAAATATGAGGGGAATGAAATAAAACATGAGACATGATCATAAGGGGACATAATTGGAAACATGATATGCATGACCAAACTAAACATAGTAAAATATTTTAAAAGAGATATCATAAATCATGAACATGGTCAATGCATCTGAAAACATCATGAAAGCTTCATAAAACATTTGAAAGAAACTTAGTTCATTTTGTGGGATATTTACTACTAACTGACATAAACCATATGAGTTATAACATGGAATCCGGTGTTTTTCTCCCACACCGAAAAGAGATGTCATTGATTTCCAAGGCAACAACTTTAAACTTCTAGCTTAGGTGGATCCACTAGCTATGTAACTTAAGACAAACCTACATGGGCACGTAGTTAGAGACAAGGAAATTGCTACTAGAAATCCGATCTCTACTAACAGAAGAGCCTCCATCCCAATATCCTCTCGATGCGAAGTAAAATTCGAACTGAATAGTTATAAACATAAAAGCAACATCATCCATGGAAAATCACAATTAACATACTAATCCAACCTAGAAACATCATAGAGTAGCTCCTTAAACCATGTGTGAGAAACCTTTCACCACTCATGATTCCTTAAGTATGTGAGAAAACCTTTCACAATTCATGTAACCTTTCACCATTTCATTGATGCTTATCTCAAAGAAACCTACATCATAAAGCATTCTTTATCATAAATCATATATATGTTCATGAAAACACATTCATATATTCATAAATCTTCTTCAAGTTCATAGTCAAAATCATGATTAATGCATAAGTTCACATGAAATTAGTTGAAAAGAATGAATTGAGTCTAAATCATCAAAATAATATCATAATCAATCAATTAAACCCATGAGAATTAAATGAAAACCTTAATCAATTTGATTGGAATTGTATTGGAGAATTGAAGAACCCTTGGGGACTCAATGGGTATTTGGAACCCAATGATGAACTCCCTACATACCTTGATTGAAGCCCTAAGTAATGATGAAGAAGTGATATTTTGATCTTTAAAAACCCTAGCTTCCTCTTCCTTGATCTAGAGATAAGATTTTTGGAGAGAACTTTGGAGAGAATTTAGGAATTTGATTGAATGAGGGAGTTGGGGAGATTTCTAAGGGTAAAGGTTAGTTATAGGGCTTAGATTAAGGGTAAAATTGACGTAGTATGGGTATTGGGTGCATAGGAAAATATCCAAATACCCCTCTAAAATAACTGTTGCAGGGGTCCTACAGACCGACCTACATTTCGTATAAACCTCTACGAACCGTACTAGTCATCCGTTGAATACGGGACTTAAAATTCTACCTAGTTTCCACGATTCCCTTCTACGCTACATTCAAAGTTCCACAGACCGTAGGTCCAACTATAGAACCTATGATCCAAAATCCTTCCAAATCTAAAGTCAAGTTCCATGAGACAGTTCTATGACCCGTACAACCTTTAGTAGACCCAAAAGTCAAAATTTTATTCTATGTTTGGGACCTCTTCTAAGACCACTTCCTAAGGAACGTAAGTCTTTCTATGGACCGTCCTGCTGGTCCGTAGGAAAACTTCAGAGATCCAAAAATCAAGGGTCATTTCTACAACTCCTTTCTATAGATCATAGAATTTCTACGGTCCATAAACAGGACCCGTAGACTGGACCTGCAGCTTGCAATGCAACCTTTCCTTTTTCTGAGGTGTTATAATATCTCCTCTTTGGTAACATTTATCCTTGAATGGGACTCAAGCTAGCCTGAATAGAGTAGGAGAGAAACTAACAATCCAACATGAATGGAAATTTCATCAAAATGCACATAAACATAGAGAATCACTCCAAGCTAAATCATAACATTAAAAATCAAGTTTTCATTAACATGCATTCATATGGAAACATGGGAATGACTAAAACACATGAATCCCAAAGATTGAACCATGAGGGATTAATATCTCAAGATGGAGTAGGAACGGAGGATACAAAAACATCATATTGGCTTCGGCCTCCCAAGTAGCACCCTCAACTAATTGATTCCTCCAAGGAACCTTCACAGCAGCTACTTTTTTGTGGACTTGCCAGTCTAAAATCTTAACTAAGACTTCTCCATAGAGAGATTCTCTTTAACTACCAAACCTTCTGAAGGAATAATAGATATCAGATCTCCAACACACTTCTTTAATAAAGAGACATGAAATACCAAATGTACCGATGCTAAGTCATTAGGCAACTTAAGTTCATAGGAAACCTTGCCAATACACGTCAAAATTTTATATGGTCCCACATACCGAGGACTTAGCTTCCCTTTCTTTCCAAATCCCATTACACCCTTCATGGGTGAAATTTTCAAGTAGACTCAATCACTAACATCAAATTTTATTTCTCTTCTCCTCACATCTGAATAAGACTTGTCGACTTTGATCCATTTTAAACCTCTCGCGAATAAGTCGAACCTTTTCCATAGTTTCATACACCAACTCGGTCCATATCAAAGAAACCTCACTGACTTCAAACTACCCAGTAGGAGACCTACACCTTCTACCAGAGACTCAAACGATGTCATCCCAATGTTAGAATGATAGATATTATTATTATAAGAAAACTCTATCAAAGGCAAATATTCATCCCAACTACCCTTAAAATTAATTATACAAGCTCTTAACATATCATCCAAAGTTTCAACAGTACGCTCAGCTTATCCATCAGTCTGAAGACGAAATGCCATACTTAGTTTCACTTGAGTACCAAGACCTTTATGAAATTACTTCCAAACTTAAGATGTAAACTGAGTACCTCGATAGCAGATAATGGACAAAGGGATTCCATGCAACCTTACCATTTCTCTAATATAAAACATGGAATAATCCTATGATGATAATGAAGTCTTAATCGGAAGAAAGTGAGCCAATTTCGTCATTCGATCCACAATAATCCAAATTAAAATAAACTATTGATGCGTGTGAAGTAAACTCGTAATGAAGTCCATATTCAAATTCTCCCACTTTCAGGTAGGAATACTAGTGTCTTGAGCTAAACCACCCAATTTCTGATGCTAAATTTTTACTTGTTGATAATTCAGACATTTAGCCACAAATTTCACAATATCCTTCTTCATCCCATTCCACCAATACACCTCCCTCAAATCACGGTACATCTTGGTGGCTCCCAAGTGAATAGAATACTGAGAACTATGAGCTTTTGTCAGAATATGATTTCTCAACTCATTAACATTCATAACACATAGTCTACCTTGATATCGAAGGACATCATCTCCCCCTTGGGAGAAAGCCTCAATGGCTTTTTCAGAAACCAACTTTTTCAAGTCAACTAATATTGGATCAAGGTCTTGATTAACCTTCACATCCGATACAAAAGATGATTCTAAGCCATTATGCACAACAATACCACCCTCATTAGAATCAACCAATAGAACACCTAATCAGGCCAATCTGTAAACATCACAGACTAACTCTTTCTTATCATTTTCCACATGAGAAACACTTCACATTGATAACCAACTAAGATCATCCAACACCACATTCGTCTTTCTGGGATGATATAAGACACTCATGTCATAATCATTTATCAACTCAAGCCACCTCCTTCGGTGAAGATTCAAGTCCTTTTGGGTGAACACATATTTCAGACTCTTGTGGTCGATTAACACATCTACAAGAACACCGTACAAGTAGTATCTCCAAATCTTTTGAGAAAACACCACATCCACTTACTCTAAATCATTAGTTGGATAATTATTTTCATGCACTTTCAATTGTCTTGAAGCTTAGGAAATGACTTTCCCATGTTACATCAAAAACAAGCAACACCAATTCGTGAAGCATCACAATACACCACAAAACTATTGGATCCTTCCAGTAATGCCAAAATAGAAGCCAAAGTGAGTCTATCCTTCAACTCTGGTAAACTCTTCTCACAACTTCCGACCATAAGAAATTTACTTTCTATTGGGTTAATGTAGTCAATGGAGAGGCGATTGAAGAAAACCCTTCCACAAACCTTCTATAATACTCGTACAAACCTAAGAAGTTTCAAACCAATTCTTAACCACTTTGATCATCTTAAGATCTACCTTAATACCCTTACCGAAAACAATATGACCAAGAAAATCCATGGATCTCAATCAAAACACGCATTTACTAATCTTCACAAATAACTGTCAGTTATTGAGGACTTGCAACACAATCCTCAAATAATCTATATGCTCATCCTCTCTCCGCGAGTAAATTATGATGTCATAAACACAGTCACAAACATATTTAAGTATTCTCTAAAAACTCTATTCATTAAGTCCATGAATGCGGCCAGAGCATTGGTCAACCCAAATGACATTACCAAAAACTCATAATAACCATACCTAGTTTGAAAAGTTGTCTTCGAAATGTCACTTTCTTTCACTCTCAATTGGTGATAACCCGATCGTAGGTCAATCTTGGAGAAGAAACTCTCTCCTTAGAGTTATTTCAAAAAATCATTGCTCCTTGGGAGAGGATACCTTGTTCATTCTAAGTGAACCATCCTTCTTACGAATAAACAAAATTGGAGTACCCTACAGAGATACTCATTCGGATGAAACCTTTATATAAGAAATCTTTCAGTTACTCATTCAATTCCTTAGGTTCTGTCAGAGCCATACAATAAGGAGGGATAAAGATAGGTTCCATATATGGGAGAAGGTCAATACCACAGTCTATTCCCATTGCAGGAGGAACACCGGGTAGATCATTTGGAAACACTTTTTGAAACTCATTTACAATGGGGACTAACTCAAGAGTAAGGGTTTCAGAATCTGTATCCCTAATCCGAACAACATGATAAATACAAACCTTAGAATTAATCTTCCTAGCTTTAAGAAAAGAAACAAACTGACCCTTAAGTATAAAATTTACTCCTTTCAACTCTAGGACATGCTCATTTGGAAACTGAATCTTAACCACTTAGGTTTTATAATCCACAGAAGTATAACAAGAATAAAGCCAATCCTTATCAAGAAACATCGAAATCCAACATATCAAGCTCTACTAGATCAACATGTGTGACTCTATGAGATAAGGAAATGGGACACTTTCTATAGGTTATCCATAATTGATTCACCATTAGGAGTAGACACAAAAAGGGTCTAACAACACATCTGGAGAAACATCAAACCTCATAGCCATATATGGCATTAAAAAAGACAAAGTAATACCGGGATCAAGCAAAGCATAAACATCAAGATGAAAAACTTTAACATACTGTTAACAACATTGAGAGAAACTTCTTGATCATGCTGAGTTTAAAGTGCATAGAATCGATTTTGTTTCAGAGCATTTGAACCCGAACCACTAGGCTGAGCTTGCCTACCATCCTTTCCCTTATCATTTCTAGATGGACAATCTCTCATGCGATGACCACTTTTACCACAACCAAATGAATTATCTATACCCATCAAGCCTTTCCGGAATGACTCTTTCCACAATTTAGGCATGCATGAACCGACGATCCATTTCCACCACCATTTACTCTTTGAGGCTTAGGGTTATACCCCATTTCTTTGTTGAACATAAAAGTCGGAGCATTGGATAAACCTAGACCAGAAAACCTTTGTCATAACCTAAGATGACCATGTCCATTGGACCTTGGATGTGAGAAGTCACCATCCACGTTCTTTGCCCTTTTGGCCTCCCTAGATCTTTCCTTAAGTTTCTCCTCTTCAATTTATTGAGCATGAATCATTAAATGAGAAATGTCTTTATCATTAATAAGTATGACAGTGTGACATTTCTTAACCACCATTTTGGACATTCCCGAAACAAACTTGCTCATCTTTTTCCTAGGATCGGTAACCATAGTAGGAGCATATTTTGGACAATTGTGTGAATTTCAAAGGATACTATTTCACACTCATATTTCCTTGATGAAGGTTAATGAACTGAAGTACCTTTTCATTCCTTATCTCAAAGGGAATGAACCTATAAATTAAAGCGATCTTAAGCTTTTCCTAATCAAGTGGATCCACATCACCTGCCCTCTATTCCTTCCATTGATTGAACCAAACTTGAGAAACACCCTTAAGTGGATAACTGGCCAATTTCGCCTTCTCTATCAATGTCACTCCCATGATGATCAAAACTTTATACACCTCATCAATGAACTCTTAAGGATCTTCCTAAAACTTGGAACCATGAAACACCGGGGGATTCATCCTAGTGAAGTCCCTCATCCTTGTTGCCACCATACCCATTTTTGGGTTCACCAGAGCATTCGCCTCTCTATTGGCTTGAGTCATCATAGGTTGAGCCAACACTTGAAAAGGAGCTTCGAAGTCCACATTAGTCACTTGTTCAACCAACGGGTCTACTTGAACTTGAGGAACTTGAGGAGCTTCTTGTTCCATATAACTATTCGCATTCCTCTAACGTATGCTTTTTGAGGGGCCTTATCTTGAAAAGCATCAGATAAGGATTACAAGAGATACATATAGAGTTAAACTCTATCACTCGAAATTAGAGTGGTGAAAAAAAGTAGAATTTCTTAAACATCTTATAGCTTCCTATTCATAAATGTGGTGCACTTCACACTCATGAACAAGACTCTACTCGACGGGGCTTGTGAGACATCCTAAGAGCTTTCTAAACCTTGTGCTCTAAATACCACGTTTGTCACGACCCAAAGTATACCTTAGGTGTAATATGGCGTATAGAACCCCAAAATCCCCTAAACAAGCCACTTAGCATGCATCATACAAGATAATATAAATAAATATTTCAAAAGTAGCATTGCATATTCCAAAATAGTTCGACAAAGTGGAAGTCTAACGTAGTCTCTAAAATCCGTCTAAAATATCAAAGAAAGTGGTTGGGACGTAACCCAAAAACCACATACATCATCTGAAATCTAGAAAGACATAAAGCAATTAAAGTGTATTGGTCCTCGAAACTTGAGGATTCACCAACTCTTGAATCCGATAAATAATTAACTAGCCACGAGTGTGAGAAGTTAGACCATCAGACTGAACATTAATGAGACAATGTTGGCACAAGTATGCATTAGTACATGAAATGTACTACGTATGGGGAAATATATATAAATAAAAATGATAAAATGAAGAACTTTAAAAATGTGAGATATGACCAACATTGGAGCATTATAAGGCTTAAAGAAGAAACAACATGTATTTCATAAGATATGATCTACACATTTAAAATATGAGACATAAGAAGGTTTTTTTGACAAAAACACATTCATTTTGTGGGATATTAGTGTTAACAAACAATAAGACCATGAGAGCTATATCATGGAATCTGGTATATTCCTCATGTCGAAAGAAGGGGACTCTACTTGCCAAGGTAGAATCCGTACACATCACATTTTGCTAAAGTAGATACATTAGATAAGTCATTTAAGACAATCCTACGGGGGCACACAACTAGGGACTAGAGGTTTCTACTAGAGACTACCTTATTTGAGCCTTCACCTCAAAGCCCTCTCTGTGCTAAGTCTAAATCCCAATGGAATAGGTAAAAATTAAATATCATTATAATATAGGAAAGGTAATGACCAATACCAATCCACACCCTAAATATGAAAACATTGAATAACTCCTTAAAATAAAATTCCAACAACGGTGAGAAAACCTTTCACCAATGTGAATTCATATGTGAGAAATGCCTTTCAACACCATGATTATATTCGTATGTGAGTAAACCTTTAACAACAACATTGATACTTTCATCTAAAAGCACTCTATCATCATAAACATCATTTTTCATAAGACATGCATAACTTTCTAAAATTCATAGTTCATAGGTTCATGGCTTCTTCATAGGTTCATAGTAGGAAGTCATAAATCATGCATGGGTCCATATAATCTCAACTAAATATCATGTAATTACATTAAATCATGCAATAGAAGGTTGAAATAACAATTTAAATCACAAATGGATGAAACCCATGACAAATTAACAAGAACCCTAATTTGATCAATTGAATTTGAGATTGAGAAATTGAAAACCTTGGGGACCCCAAGGAGGAATGGATTCCATGGGTGAATACCCATATACCTTGCTACTCAAAGACCAAGATGAATGGTGAATTGATGACCTTGGAGTGAACTCTAGCTTCTTCTTCTAACTTAGGTTGAGAGGGAATTTAGGAGAGTGAATATGTTTGGGTTTTTGGGAAAAAGGAGAATGGGTTTTCAGTGGGTAGATTTAGGACTTAAAAACTTTATATATGGCTTAAGGTTGAAGCCAAAACGACATATTATATGTTTAAAACATTTAAGAAAAGACCCAAAAGCCCTTAAGTTAGACCTACGGACCGTATATCCTTCTACGGTCCATACTAATCAATGTAGACCAAGTATCGGAACCTAAAAATCACCCAACTTTTGACAGGACCCTTCTACGTCCATACGAACTCCTACGGTCCATAGACTATAACCGTAGAACAAAACTTTTACTCCAAAATTTCACTAGGTCTGGGACCAACCTACGATACTCATATATGACTCGTAGGCCATTTGGTAGATTGTACTGTTCAATCTTGGGATGGTGTACTAGGACTTGATTTTCAAAAAGTATTTTCTCACATCTACGAGACTGGTCTAAGACCCATAGAAATTTCATGAACCATAGACTGGTCTCGCAAACCTAAACCAGTAGTGAAAATTCATGCAACATATTCCCTGTCACGCCCCGAGGATTCCCCTGGACATAAACACGGCACCTAAGATCACGAGTGATCCCAAGTTAACCCTGAGCTGACATATCATAAGCATACTAAAGGATTACCTAATAAATATACTATGCAGAAGCTTAAACAGTGATAACTAAAAGTGGAAAATACCCGATACTGATCTGAATATATAAAAGACTATGAGTTTAATAACAACTGGAGGATCAAACTCAAAACTAAAAATGAATGTATTACTATGTCTGCAAAAGCCTCTAACTAACTAAAGTTGTTGGGACATGCCCCAACTAAATCTAGAAACACTGAAAACTGAATAAAAAGACTAAAGTGTAAAATATTTCTATTGTCCTCGAAGTATGAGGACTCACCACTGAAGCTGCTGAACTGGAGATCGGGAACTGATCTATGTGTATTCTGGATGCTGAGACGTGAATCCACATCATGAAAGGATGTAGCACATAGTATGCGTCAGTACTTGAAATGTACTGAGCATGCATGATATAGAGTATAGCTGAATAAAATACATAATTGAACAAAGCATACTCATCAATAATATAATCTGAACTAAATTTAAATGCTGAAATATACTGAAGGCTGAGCTAAATGCAATGGCCAAGTACTAATCCTGGACATGACATACTGAGACTGAATGCTGAAATATAACTGAAGACCCGATCAAGTGCACTGAAGTCTGACTGTGGGAGCTACTATTAACCGACATAAACCACGTGAGCTAAACGTGAAGTTCGATGTATATTCCACATCGAGAGGACCCAATATACCTTGCAAGGGGTATAAAGGCATGATTGTTCGATGTATACGCCCCATCGATATGACCCAATATACCTTGTCAGGGGTATAAAGGCATGAATGTCATGATCACTAAAGATGAAGCCCAACAGAGGAGACTGATAAACCTACGGGGGCACGTAGTTATGGGACTATAAGGGGACGTTGAACCCTAGTCTAACTCGGTCTAAGCCTATACCCAACAAGAATGTGTATGACACAACAAAACTGAAATACAAGATAGCTCAATGTTCTGACATACAAATCTAAGAATGCAACATTTAAATACTGACAATGAAACATTCTTAACTAGAGCATGTATATCTGTTTAAACTGACCTAGCAAGTATAATTCATAAACTAAATGAATCTACACAACTAGGGTTTTGAGTTTCATGCAAGGAACTAAGAAATGATTCCACGAAAACATGATAATCTGATTAGGAATACTCTAACAACTAAATCACAACTAATATCTAATGTTTTAGAAACCCTATGTCTAAACAAGATATAGGAATCAAGATTCTGACTGAATTATAAGGACCTAGTGGATGAAAAGAATCCACTGGTAAAATCCCACATACTTGGTGACGAAATCTACAGAGAAATCCTTCGCTTTAAGGGCTGAAACTTTGAAGAACAATGTTGGTTGTTCTTGGTAGTTTTGGTCGACTTTTCCTCTTCTTTATACCCCAAGTTTGGATGATTTTAGGTGAATGATGGTTATGGGTAAGTCTGACTAAGTTATTAGGCTTAGACTAAGTAAAACGACGTAGTTTAGGCATAAAATGACGAAGTTTAAGTGCCCAACGCATGGGAAAAGACCTAAATGACCCTAACTTAGAAGTTTTCGAAGAACACCCACGGAGGGACCTACTAGCCGTAGGCCGACCTACCAACCAAAGGTGGGGTCGTTGATTAAGTCTGCCCGACAGGGCATCACTAAAACGAGCAAAACTTTTTAGTCGAATATGGGATTTTAGCAAACTCGGCAGTGTTGGAAAGATGATTCAATTATATATCATTTGGTAGGTCGTGGACCACCTAATTCCTTTTGTGCTAAGGGTTATGACCATTTGTAGTTGACCCAAAGACAATTTCTCTCTAACTGGCTGCTGATCCTCACCTACAGTCAGACCTACAGTTCGTAGGTCTAACCATGGACAGTACTGGTCAACTGTGGGTGGGATCAGAGACCATAAATATTTGGTCGTCAATGAGGGAACCCACCTACGGACCGTGTGTCAAACCACGGAATGTCGGTGGCTTCTGTGGTTCTTGCACCAGGTCTGGAAAATTACATTTTTTTTTATATTTTCTCAAATCTGAGGTGTTACAATATCTCCCCCTTGGGGACATTCATCGTCGAATGAAGTCTAAACAAGATGAGTATGAAGGGAAGAAGCTACAATCCCTACCACTAAGTACTAGAAACTGATATCTAACTGAACTGAGTTCCAAGGACATGCAAATATGCTAAAAATGCAAGAACAACCAAATGAGCTAGGTACTAAGAATGAATTTACTCAAGAGTAAACTGAGACAGGAGAGGAAACTATTATCTCAAGCTGAAACGGAATCTGAAGGAAAGAGATGAAGATACTTGGCCTTCATGGCTGCTTCAACTACTCATCCACCTTAGGAACACATAAGCGACTATCTCCATCTTGGTAGAAAACCTCTACTTTGTGTTGTTGAACTGCACTTTCTAACTAATATAATATAGGAACACTGTCCTATTTTCCCTTAACCTCCGCTACTAATGAAGGTGTTGATCTATTCTGGACTATCACACCAACATCTAATGTGTCCGTAAGACTAACTCCTAAGCGAGCAAGCCGATGAACATCTTTTGCTAATTCCTTCTTTTTTTTCTCAATATGTGCTACACCACCCTCTAGATCACCTTTCTGGCCTTAAGGTAAGAAATAGTTCGACCAATAGGCACTGAGCCACTACCCTTCCATTCTAAGACTAGCTCGTTGGAAACGGAAACCAAACGATCCTAGTTCTACAATCGATTGAGGCATAACACGAGTGTAACCAATCCATGCCTAGAATGATATCGAAATCTATCATTTCTATCTCTACAAGGTCTGTTGATGTGACTTTCTGAGAGATTGTGACAGGGTAATTTCTGTATACCCGTGTAGCTATAACTGGGTCATAAACTGGAGTAGAGACTGAGAAGGGTTCTGAAACAGTTTCTGGACTAACACTAAGTTTACTGTTGTATTGGGAGTTACAAAAGACAAAGTAGCCCATGTTGCCTTTCCACTGAGTGAACCATATGTGAGCCACATCCTTAAGGTGGTAGAATGCGAATTCCTCCCTATCACTACCAGTCACTTGCATCAATCCAAAGATTTTCTTGACCTTATCAATGAATTTATGTGGGTCCTCAACAACTTGCAACCCTAAAAACTCAGGCAGATTCATCCTAACGAAATCTCAGACCCTAGCTGCCACTGATCTAACATTACTATTAGTAGGGACTGGAACCTTCTGATTGTTCTGGTTGGCTACCCTCTGAGCCAAAAGTTGGATCGCATTTTGAAACTCTGCATTTGAAACCTCATGGTCTTGGACTGGAGGAAATGTGTTAGCATTGCGTGCATTAGTATTCCATGGGTAAGCTCTACGAGAAGGCATGATCTGAAATACATAACGTTGAATTGGAAACAAGAAGTTGGATCATACCTTACGCATGATAAGAGTAGCAAAGAAAGTGAAGTTTTCCTAAAACACTTTGTAGCCTCCTTCTCATTAGATGTGATGCACTTTACACCCATGAAATGGACTCTACTTTGTGCCACTTTCAGACATCCTAGGAATCTTAAACCTACTGATCTATACCAAGTTTATCATGCACCGAGGCTACCCTTAGATGTAAACATGGGACTTAGGATCACGAGTGACCCCAAGTTAACCCTGAGCTGACATATCATAAGCATACTAAAAGATCACTGGATAAATATACTATGCAGAAGCTTAAACAGTGATAACTAAAAGTCCGGAATACCCAATACTAATCTGAATATATAAAAGACTATGAGTTTAATAACAACTGGAGGATCAAACTCAAAACTAAAATTGAATCTAGTACTATGTTTGAAAAAGCCTCTAACTGACTAAATTTGTTGGGACATGCCCCCAGCTAACTCTAGCAAAACTAAAAGTTGAATAAAAAGAGTAAAGTGTAAAGCATGTCTATTGTCCTCGAAGTATGAGGACTAACCACTGAAGCTGCTGAACTGGAAATCATGAACCGATCTATGCGTGATCTGGATGCTGAGTACCCGAACCTACATCATGAAAGGATGTAGCGCAGAGTATGCGTCATTACTTGGAATGTACTGAGCATGCATGATATAGAGTGTAGCTGAATAAAATACATAACTGAAGAAAACATACTAAGCAATAACATAATCTGAACTGAATGTAAATGCTGAAATATACTGAAGGTTGAGCTAAATGTAATGACCAAGTACTAATCTTGAACATGAGATACTGAGACTGAATGTTGAAATATAACTTAAGACCTGGTCAAATGCACTGAAGTCTGACTGTGGGAGCTACTATTAATTGACATAAAACAATGTGAGCTAAACGTGGAGTCCGGTGTATATGCCCCATCGAGAGGACCCAATATACCTTGCAAGGGGTATAAAGGCATGAATGTTTGATGTATTGATGAGTCCACAAATTGGACTCATTTAGGGCTTTATTTTGATAGAAATAGTGTCCTTGAATGCTTATTTTGTCTCAATATCTAATGAAAACTCTTAAGTTTCAGGTATTTGAAGTTTTAGTGGAAGCATGGACACTTAGACGCAAAAAAAAGGAACAAAAAGGCTGAAAAGAATGAAGAAGTTGAAGCCTGAGCATCGCCAAGCAC
>NW_006238945.1:3205265-3227154 GCF_000226075.1 Solanum tuberosum
GAAAGGACAGACCCCGCCCTTTGTTCCAGTATGCGAAGCTCTGAAGGAAGATGATAAAAAAGGCGATGAAAGGAGCAGTCGATGCTTCGCCGAATAGTTCCGTAAAGCAGTGCTATACCGCCCAATGGTAAAAAATGTGAAGGTGTTGAAGGCAAGCAATAAATGGCAATGAGATAGAAGAACGGCGAGTCGTCGAGTCATTCGGTGAACTCGACTAACCTCGCCGAACTATCTGCCAGTACAAATTTCTGATGGCTATAAATACTAAACTTCTTATTAATTTTTATATGTTCCGAACCATAATTATACTTTTCACAATAGAATAGTACTTTTTAGATATTTTATCTCAAGTTTGGAGAGGGTTCTGTGGGAGACTTGAAAAGAGAAGGATTTCATCTTCCCCAAGTTAGAAGCGGGTCTTCTCCATTCTTCTTCTTTTTCTTGAATCAAGGTTTAATTTCTTATACCCATTTGATTTTAGTATCATTTTTAGGTGTATTTTGTTATTTCTTTATGTGTGGCTAAAAAACCCCATTCTTGGCGTGTGATTTAGCAAATATGTGTTGATATTTGTTGTTGGGTCTTGCTTGCTGATAGGTTAGATGTATTTTAATGGTGATTTTACCTAGTGGTTGTGGTTTAATTTAATGGGTTTGTAGTTGCAAATACAAAACCACTCATGTGTTTTTGGCTTGCCCGAGAGAGAGGTCGCGAAACTAATACCACTAGACTGATAGCCTAAAGAGTTGGTCGACATGAGGTTCAACCCGAGAGGGTGAACCCTAGTCTCATATTCTAACACTCAGCTCGAGAGATTGAGTGGGGTAAGGCGTAGACTGGTCTTCATGCGGCAAATAGGTGTCCGAGAGGAACCCATTTGAAACGAGGTAATTGCCCGAGAGGGAACTTATTTCCATCTAAAGCTTAGACTAGTCACTATTATCTTACAAATTTCCTATTGAAAGCATGTACCCAACGATTTATCTCAAATTGTATTGCGGTCACACCCTAAGAACATTTTCTCATACTTGATTTTCTTGTTAATTTTTGTTGTTTTTACTACTTATGACAAAATCCCCAATCGATATTTGACACTTTTGTGTCGCTCCCTTTAATTTACTATGTTTTTAATTGTTAATGTCTTTAGCTACGACTAGTTAGAGCTTAATTTTATTTTTCTATCACTTCTTCAAAACTACTCCATTGGGACACGACCCCAACCTTTAGTTGGTTACTATACTATCGACGATCATAGACACTCGAACCGTAGGTTAGTGTCGTTGATAACGATAAGCATCAAAATGGCGCCGCTGCCGGGGAGTGGTGTTATTTGAGAATTTTTTAGATTAATATAATTTTTGTTCTTCTTTGTTTTGAGTATTTGTGTGCCACAGCAAGACATATGAGTGCAAATGGGGAGAATAGTTGTCAAGCGGGCCACTCAAGGGGTGGTGTTTTTCATCTAGATGACATCGATGATGCTAGTAGTGTTTATAACTCTGCTGACATGGGTGAGATGGGTGAAATTTGCATGCCACAAGCTGACAGAAAAGTAGGAATTCCTCCTGGCATCTGTACTCGCAAGATTCGGCTCGACAGTGAATGTAAACCTAGTGTGGAACATCAACGGAGATTGAACCAATGCAAGAGGTGGTAATTTTTGCCGCCAATCTCCTTAAAAGGTAGGTGAAATTGCTCATTGAAGTATTGCGGAAGCAGATTTGAGCAATTTCACCTGCTTTTTTACCACCTCTTGCATTGGAGGGTTCAATCTCCGTTGATGTTCCACACTAGGTTTACATTCACTATCAAGCCGAATCTTGTGAGTATAGATGCCACGAGGAATTCCTACTTTTCTGTCAGTTTGTGGCATGCAAATTTCACCCATCTCACCCACGTCAGCAGAGTTATAAACACTATTAGCATCATCGATGTCATCTCGATGAAAAACACCACCCCTTGAGTGGCCCGCTTGACAACTATTCTCCCCATTTGCACTCATATATCCTGCTGTGGCACACAAATACTCAAAACAAAGAAGAACAAAAATTATATTAATCTAAAAATTCTCAAATAACACCACTCCCCGGCAGCGGCGCCATTTTGATGCTTATCGTGACCAACGACACTAACCTATGGTTCGAGTGTCTATGATCATCGATAGTTTAGTAACCAACTAAAGGTTGGGGTCGTGTCCCAAGGGAGTGGTTTTGAGAAGTGATAGAAAAATAAAATTAAGCTCTAACTAGTCATAGCTAAAGACATTAACAATTAAAAACATAGTAAATTAAAGGGGGCGACACGAAAGTGTCATATATCGATTAGGGATTTTGTCACAAGTAGTAAAAACAGCAAAAATTAACAAGAAAATCAAGTATGGGGAAATGTTCTTGGGGTGTGACCGCAATACAAGTTGAGATAAATCTTTGGGTACATGATTTCAATAGGAAATTTGCAAGATAATAGTGACTAGGCTAAGTTTTAGATGGAAATAAGTTCCCTCCCGAGCAATTACCCCGTTTCAAATGGGTTTCTCTCGGACACCCATTTGCCGCATGAAGACCAGACTACGCCTTATCCCACTCACTCTCTCGAGCTAAGTGTTAGGATATGGGACTAGGGCTCACCCTCTCGGTATGTAACTCATGTCGACCCACTCCTTAGGCTATCGGTCTAGTGGTCTTGGTTTCGCGACCTCCTTCTCGGGCAACCCGAAAACAGATGGGTGGTTTTGTATTTGAAACTACAAACCCATTAAATTAAACCACAACCACTAGGTGAAATCACCATTAAAATACATCTAACCTATCAGCAAGCAAGACCCAACAACAATATCAACACATATTTGCTAAATCACATCCGAAGAATGGGGGGTTTTAGCCACACATCAAGAAATAACAAAATACACCTAAAATGATACTAAAATCAAATGGGTATAAGAAATTAAACCTCGATTCAAGCAAAGGAAGAAGAATGGAGAAGATCCACTTCCAACTTGGGGAAGATGAAATCCTTCTCTCTTCAAGTCTGCCACAAAACCCTCTCCAAACTTGAGAGAAAATATCTAAAAAGTACTATTCTATTGTGAAAAGTATAATAATGGTTTGGAACATATAAAAATTAATAGGAAGTTTAGTATTTATAGCCATCAGAAATTAGTGCTTGCAGATAGTTCGGTGAGGTTAGTCGAGTTTGCTAAATGACTCGGCGACTCGCCCTTGCCGTTTAGTGCTTACCCTCAGCATCTTCACGCTATGGACCATTGGGCGGTATAGTACTGCTTCACAGAACTATTCGGCGAAGCGCCAACTTCTCCTTTTATCGCCTTTTTGATCCTGCTCCTTCAAGGCTTCGCTTCACAGAACTATTTGGTGAAGTGCCGACTGCTCCTTTCATCACTTTTTTTATCCTCTTCCTTCAGGTCTTTGCATACTGGAACAAAGGGCAGAGTCTGTCCTTTCGGCGAATCGCCAAAGGTGCTTGGTGATGCTCAGGCTTCAGCTTCTTCCTTCTTTTCAGCCTTCTTATTCCTTTTTTTGCGCCTAAGTGTCCATGCTTCCACTAAAACTTCAAATACCTGAAACTTAAGAGTTTTCATCAGATATTGAGACAAAATAAGCATTCGAGGACGTTATTTCTATCAAAATAATGCCCTAAATTAGTCCAATTTGTGGACTCATCATGTATACACTCCATCGATAGGACCCAATCTAACTTTCCATAGGTATAAATGCATGAATGGCGTGATCACTAAAGTTGACGCCCAATAGAGGGGACTAATAAACTTACAAGGGCACGTAGTTCTAGGACTAAGAGAGTACACTGAACCTTAGTACAACTAGGTCAAAGCCTACTCCCAACTAGAATGTGTATGATAGAACACAACTGAAATACTAGATAGCTCAATGTTCTGACATGCAAATCTGAGAATGCAACATTTAAATACTGACAATGAAACAATAACACCTCGACAACCAAACCCAGAAAAAAATTGAATTTTTTTTACATGTAGTAGTGAACCAAGGCAGGGTTCATGGATCGTGAAAGGTTCCACGGTCCGTTGACCTGCCCGTGGTCCTCACTTGGACTCCACCAGGCCCAGGCGTCAGACCACAGGCACCTTCACGGGCCGTGGTCTTGACAAGGAACAGTGGTGGTGTCCGCAAAGAGTGAGGCAGTAGCCTCCCCAAGCCTAGCCCTCAAACCCCAAGCCTAAGTGAGGACCACGAGGACCTTCAGGTCTGTAGTCCTCCACACGGGTCGTAGTGGCGTTCGTGAAGGCCATCCAGTAGGCCCCCTAGTTTTGCCTGAGACAACCCTCACTCAAGTAAGGATCACGGGGACCTTCATGGTCCGTGGTCCTCAAAACGGGTCGTGGGGACATCCGTGAAGGTTGACAAGTGAGACCCCTAGCCAGCCCCCTCCAGACCACTGCCCAAGTGAAGACCACAGGCACCTTCACGGTCAGTGGTTCTTCACACGGGCCGTGATAGTGCCCGTGATCTCATATCCTCAGACCTACAGTGTAAGTGAAGACAACGGCCTACTTCACGGTCCATGGTCCCTTTCACGATTTGTAAAGGTGGTCGAGGTAAGCCCGTCAAGTTTTTAAGTAAGGGTATTTTGGTCTTTTCCTTTTTTGTGGGACTTCTAAACTATGTCGTTTTAACCCTAAATTACGTGGTTTTAGTCAGTTTAAGCCTAGAAACATAACTAGAACTTACCTAAGTCAATTCATTAATCAAAACCTAGAAAATTAGAAGCAAGAAAGGTGAAAAAGTCGACTAACCGTAGTTCAAGAACGCAACAAGTTTTGAGCAGTTTCATCCCCAAAATCGAAAGATTTGTCAGTGGAATTCGTCACCAGGTATGTGGAATTTCACTAATGGGTTCCTTTCACCCATTAGGTCTCTAGTTTTTAGTCAGATTCTTAATTCCCTTAATACTACCTAGACCTAGAATTTCTTGCATGTTAGAATTGTTGGGTTTTAGCTATTGGAACGATCCAAATCAAATTTGTATATTATTACTCAGTTTATTGCATGAATTTCAGAACCCTAGCTATGAAGTTCTTTAGTTCTTGAATTACAAATGCTAGGTTATTTATTTCAGTTATTTCAAATATACATGCTCCAGTTTTAAATGTGTCACTATCAGTTATTAATGTGCATTCCAGGTCTGCATGTCATTTTGAGCTATCCAGTATATTACAGAAATTCAGTCATAATATGTTAATAACTTAATCTATCGGGAGTAGCATAATACCAAGTTCGACTAGGGTTCAGCATACCCAAATAGTCTCAGAATTACTAGCCACGTAGGTTGTAAGTCCCCTTTGTGGGCATCATTTCAATGATCACGCCAACATCCCTCCATACCTCTGGCAGGGTGCATTGGGTCCTCTCGATGGGGAGTATACATCGGACTCCACATTTAGCTCATGTGGTTTTATTATCAGTTATTAGTAGCTCCCACAGTTTAGTCAGACTCTATTGCATTGACCATTTTCAGTACAGTCAATATTAAGTCTCAACATGTCATAAATTAGTCATTGCATTCAGCCAGCTCAGTCTTCAGTAGCTATATCATGTTTAGATTATGCACTTGCTTTATTGCTTGTTCATTTATGTGTTTATTTCAGCTTTACTCTATCCTGCTTGCTTAGTACCTTTCAAGTACTGACACATATAATACACTACATTTTCTCGTGATGTAGGATAAGGTCCTCAGCAGTCAGATCATGCATAGATAGGTTCATGTTCTCTAGTTCAGCAGCATCAGTGGTGAGTCCTCATTTTTCTAGGACAACAGTCATGCTATCATTTCAGTATTTCAGTCTTTCAGTTTCAGTTTTGCTAGATCTAGTTAGGGCATGTCCCGACATCTCTAGTCAGTTAGAGGCTATTTTAGACATAGTTAGATTCAGCTTAGTATTTGAGTTTGATATTTCTCTTGTATTAAACTCTTAGATTCCATATATTCAGTTATAGAATGGGTATTCCCCATCACTTTCATTTTCATGATTTATACATTTCTGCTTCAGTTTCATTATTCAATTTATCTCTAGTATGCTTATGATTATGCCAACAGGGTTAGCTTGGGGTCACTCATAATCTTAGGTCCCGTGTCCACGTCTAGGGGGTAGATCGGGGCGTGACAAACTTGGTGTCATAGCATTGGGTTTAAGTGTCCTAGGATGTCTGAAAAGTCGCACTAAGTGGACTATTTTTCATGGGTGTGAAGTGCACCACATCTAAGGAGAAGGAGGCTACAAGGTGTTTTAGGAAAAATCTTCATTTTCTTGTTACTCTTATCATGCGTAAGGTATGATCTAATTCCATTCTAACTCGATGTTCTACGTTTCAGTGATCACGCCTCCTCGTAGAGCTAACACCAGGAATACAAATGCCAGGAATGCTAACACAACTCCTCTAGTCCCAGACCAAGAAGTGTCGAATGCAGAGTTCAGGAATGCCATTCAGATGTTGGCTCAGACTGTGGCCAACCATAATAACCAGCGGGCTCCAGTTCCAATAAATTCTAATGTTAGGTCAGCGGCAGCCAGAGTGTGAGACTTTGTTAGGATGAATCCGCCAGAGTTATTAGGATCGCAGGTTGGAGAAGATCCCCAAAACTTCATTGATGAGGTCAAGAAGATCTTTGAAGTGATGCAAGTAACTGTGAATGATCAGGTTGAGTTAGCATCTTACTAACTTAAGGGTGTAGCTCATATCTGGTATACTTATTAGAAGGAAAACAGGGGTATAGATGCAACTCCTATCTCTTGGGATTGCTTTAGTGAGACCTTTCTGGATAGGTTTTTCCCAAGGGAGGCAAAAGCCCAAGAATTTATGAGCTTGAGACAAGGCAACATAACGGTCCAAGAGTATGGGATCAAGTTTACCCAACTCTCTAGGTATGCTCCTCACATGGTTGCTGATTCCAGGACTTAGATAAATAAGTTTCTTTACAAAGTGTCAGACTTGGTGAAAATAGAGTGCAAGAATGTTATGTTGTTGGGAGATATGAACATCTCTAGGCTCATGACTCATGCTCAGCAGGTTGACAGTGATAAGCTTAGGGAACAGGCTAACGAGATTAAGAAAGCCAGGACAGGTAACTATGATTATTCCCAACAGAAATCGGGTAGTGGAAATCGCTCGCAGTATCAGCATAAGTCTTCGACTCCAGCCCATTCATCAGCTAATGTTCCATACTCAAAGTTCTGTAATGATCAGAAAAGTAGGGCATCAGGCTCTAAGTCTCAGGGAAGTGTTTCAGGCACCATAACCTACCCAACTTGCCCGAAATGTAGTAAGCACCATCCGGGCGTGTGCCCTGCAGGAAAGGAAGGATGCTTTGGGTGTGGTTAGTCTTGTCACAGGTTGAAGGATTGTCTATCTAGACAGGGTCAAAGAGGTAATAATGTTAGAGCTCAGTGTACAACTTCAGCAGCGCCAGCAGGTCACCCGACTCAGCAGGGTAACTCATCTGGTACAGGTGGCGGATAACGCCAGAATAGGTTGTATGCACTTCCGACTTGCCAAGATCAGGAAGATTCTCCTGATGTAGTCACTGGTACATTACGAGTCTTTGGTAACTCTTCTGGTACTGGTGGCGGACAGCGCCAAAACAGGCTCTATGCTCTTCAGGCTCGTCAAGATCAGGAAGATTCTCCTGATGTAGTCACTGGTATGTTATGAGTCTTTGATCTCGACATTAATGCATTGTTAGATCCAGGGGATACTTTGTATTTTGTAACTCCTTACATAGCAGTCCAATTCAGTGTTAGTCCAGAAATTCTCTCAGAACTTTTCTCAGTCTCTACTCCAGTTGGTGACCCAGTTATAGCTAGATGAGTATATAGAAATTGCCCTGTCGCAGTCTCTCAGAAAGTCACCTCAGCAGATCTTATAGAGTTAGAAATGGTAGACTTCGATATCATTCTAGGCATGGATTGGTTAAATTCATGTTATGCCTCAGTCAATTGCAGAATTAGGATTGTTCATTTTCAGTTTCCAAACGAACCAATCTTAGAATGGAAGGGTAGTAGCTTAGCGCCTATAGGTCGATTCATTTCTTACCCTAAGGCCAGAAAGATGATCTCTAAGGGTTATCTCTATCATCTAGTTTGGGTTAAGGATTCAAGTTCTGAAACTCCAACTCTTGAGTCAGTTCCTGTAGTTAATGAGTTTCCATAAGATCTTCCCAGAGTTCCTCCTGAAAGGGAAATCGACTTTGGAATTGATCTCCTTCCAGATACCCAGCCTATCTCTATTCCTCCTTACAGAATGGCTCCAGCAGAGCTTAAGGAATTGAAAGAGCAGTTGAAAGACCTTCTAGATAAGGGCTTCATCAGACCTAGTATTTCCCCATGGGGTGCACCTTTGTTGTTCATGAAGAAGAAAGATGGTTCTCTCAGAATGTGCATTTGACTATAGACACTTGAAAAAGGTCACAATCAAGAATAAGTACCCCATCCCCAGGATTGATGACTTGTTTTACTAACTTCAGGGTGCGTGCTAGTCATTTCTTAAAGATAGACCTCAGATCAGGGTATCACCAACTCAGAGTCAAAGATATCGACATTCCAAAGAAAGCCTTCAAAACTCGGTATGGTCATTATAAATTCATAGTTATGTCATTTGGACTTAGCAATACTCCTGCAGCTTTCATAGATTTGATGAACAGAGTGTTCAAACAGTATTTGGACTTGTTCGTTATGATCTTTATTGATGATATCCTCATCTACTCTAGAAGTGAGAAAGAACATACGAGTCATTTGAGGGTTGTCCTGCAAACTCTCAAAAATCGCCAATTATTTGCTAAGTTCATTAAGTGCAAATTTTGGTTGCAGTCAGTTACTTTTCTCAGGCATATAGTGTCTAGTGACGGGATTCGAGTAGATTCCCAAAAAATAGAAGCAGTGAAACAGTGGCCCAGACCTACCTCTCCTAAAGATATCCGAAGTTTCTTAGGTCTAGCGGGTTATTATAGAAGGTTCGTGGAAGGATTCTCATCCATAGCCTCTCGATTGACTTAGTTGACTTAGAAAAAGGTCAAGTATCAATAGTCAGATAATTGTGAGAAAAGCTTTGCAAAATTGAAAACTAGGTTTACTACAGCTCATGCCTTGACCCTACTAGAGGGTTCAGACAGTTATTTGATCTATTGTGATGCATCGAGAGTTGGCCTACGTTGTGTGTTGATGCAATGAGGTAAGGTTATAGCTTATGCTTCTAGACAGCTTAAGGTGCATGAGAAGAACTACCCAACTCATGACCTCGAGCTAGCAGCAGTGGTGTTTGCACTTAAAATTTGGAGACCTTACTTGTATGGTGTTTGCGTAGATGTGTTCACAGACCATAAAAGCCTTCAGTATGTGTTCACCCAGAAAGAGTTGAATCTTCGCCAGAGAAGATGGCTTGAGTTCCTCAAGGATTATAATATAAGTATGCATTACCATCCTGGTAAGGCCAATGTAGTAGCAGATGCTCTTAGCAGACTATCTATGGGTAGTGTGGCATATGTTGAGGAAGAAAGAAAGGAACTAGCAAAAGATGTTCACATAATTGCTCGCTTAGGAGTTCATCTTATGAGCATATCAGATGGTGGTGTGACATTTCAGAATGGGTCGGGATCTTCTTTCGTAGTGGAGGTTAAGGAAAAGCAAGATAGTGATCCGTTATTACTTGAGCTAAAGGGTGCAATCCACCAGCAGAGAGTGGAGGTTTTCTCCCAAGGGGAAGATGGTGTGCTTCGCTATCAAGGTCAATTATATGTTCCTAAGGTGGGTGAGTTGAGACAGAAGATTCTTGCAAAAGCCCATAACTTCAGATATTCTATTCACCCAGGAGCCACTAAGATGTACTGTGATCTGCGAGAAGTCTATTGGTGGAATGGGATGAAAAGGGATATAGAAGATTTTGTGGCTGAGTGCCCCAATTGCCAACAAGTTAAGGTGGAACATCAGAAACCCGGAGGTATGACACAAGAGATTGACATTCCTACTTAGAAGTGGGAAGTGATCAACATGGACTTAATTACAAGTTTACCTCGTACTCGCAGACAGAATGACTCCATTTGGGTGATTGTTGACAGAGTTACTAAGTCTTCGCTCTTTTTGGCGGTAAATACTATAGATTCTGTGGAGGACTACGCCAAGCTTTCATTAATGAGGTAATTAGGTTGCATGGGTTTCCTTTGTCTATCATCTCAGACAGAGGTCCTCAGTTTACATCTCATTTTTGGAAGTCATTTCAGAAAGGTCTTGGTACTCAGGTTAATCTTAGCATAGCATTTCAGCCGTAGACAGATGGGCAGGCAGAGCATACCATTCAGACCTTAGAGGACATGTTGAGAGCTTGTGTAATCGACTTCAAGGGTAGTTGGGATGATCACATTTCTTTTATAGAGTTTGCCTACAACAATAGTTACCATTCCAGCATTCAGATGGCCCCTTATGAGGCATTGTATGGGCATAGATGTAGATCTTCTGTTGGTTGGTTCGAAGTGGGTGAAGCAACCTTGATAGGTCCAGATTTCGTTCTTAAAGCTATGAAGAAAGTGCAACTCATTATAGATAGACTTAAGATATCCTAGAGTCGCCAGAAATCCTATGCAGATGTAAGGAGAAGGGAATTAGAGTTCCAAATTGATGATTGGGTTTTCCTGAAAGTGTTACCTATGAAAGGGGTGATGAGATTTGGTAAGAAAGGGAAGCTCAGTCCTAGATATGTAGGCCCTTACAAGATCATGAAAAAGATTGGTAAAGTGGCTTATGAGTTGGAGTTGCCAGTAGATTTAGCAGCAGTACATCCAGTCTTTCACATTTCACTATTGAAGAACTGTGTGGGTGATCCAGCATCCGTAGTGCCATTAGAGAGTGTGGCTGTAAAAGACAATATTTCTTATGAGGATGTACCGGTTGAGATTCTTGATCGTTAGGTTAGAAGATTGAGAAACAAAGAAGCCGCTTCAGTCAAGGTTTGGTGGAGGAGTCAGTCCGTAGAGGGAGCTATTTGGGAAGCAGAAGCAGCCATGAAAGCCAAGTATCCTCACCTCTTTCCTTCCTATTCCACTCCAGCTTGAGTTAATAGTTCTTCTTCATTTTTTAGTCATTCATGCGTACATTTAGTCCAAGCACCTTGTTCCTTTAGTTTGTATTTGCATTTTCAGCGTATTTGCATGTTCTTGGAACTTAGTTCAGTCAGAAAATCAGTCTCCAGTGTTTAGTGGTAGGGTCACAACTCTTTCCCTCCAACTCAACCACATTAGTCTTCATTCGAGGATGAATGTTCCTAAGGGGGAGATATTGTAACACCTCAAAAACCAGACCTAGAAAAAAATTGCAAAAAAATTACCTGTAGCAGTGCACCACAGAAGGTTTCATGGACCGTGAAAGGGTCCACGGTCCGTTGACCTGCCCGTGGTCCTCACTTGGACTCCACTAGGCCCAAGCATCAGACCACAGGCACCTTCACGGGCCGTTGCCTTCACGAGTCGTGGTCTTGACAACGGACCATGGTGGCGTCCATGTAGAGTGAGGCAGTAGCCTCCCCAAGACTAACCCTCATACCCCCAAGGTCCTCGTGGTCCTCCACACGGGCCGTAGTGACATTCGTGAAGGCCATCCTCTAGGCCCCCAAGTCTTACCTCAGACACCCCTCACGTAAGTAAAGACCACGGGGACCTTCACAGTTCGTGGTCCTCACAACGAGTCGTGGGGGTATCTGTGAAGGTTGGACCAGTGAGCCCCCTAGCAAGCCCCCTCCAGACCACAGCCCAAGTGAAGACCACAGACACCTTCACGGTCTGTGGTCCTTCACATGGGCCGTGGTAGTGCCTGTGATCTCATACCCTCAGACCTACAGTCTAAGTGAAGACCACGACCTACTTCACGGTCCGTGGTCCCTTTCACGATTCGTGAAGGTGGCCGTGGTCAAGCCGTCAGGTTTTTAAGAAAGGGTATTTCGGTCTTTTCCTTTTTCGTGGGACTTCTAAATTACGTCATTTTAATACTAAATTATGTGGTTTTAGTCAGTTTAAGCCTAGAAACATAACTAGAACTTACCTCAGTCAAATCATTATTCAAAACCTAGAAAATTAGAAGCAAGAAAGGTGAAAAAGTCGACCAACCTTAGTCCAAGAACGCAACAAGTTTTTATCAGTTTCAGCCTTGAAATCGAAAGATTTCTCCGTGGAATTCATCACCACCAGGTATGTGGGATTTCACTAATGGGTTCCTTTCACCCATTAGGTCTCTAGTCTTCAGTCAGATTCTTGATTCCCTTAATACTACCTAGACCTGGGGTTTCTTGAATGTTAGAATTGTGGGGTTTTTGCTATTAGAACGATCCAAATCAGATTTGTATGTTATTACTCAGTTTATTACATGAATTTCAGAACCCTAGCTATGTAGTTCTTTAGTTCTTGTATTACACATGCTAGGCTAGATATTTCAATTATTTCATATATACCTGCTCTAGTTTTGAATGTGTCATTATTAGTTATTAATGTGCATTCCCAGTCTGCATGTCATTTTGAGCTATCCAATATATTACAGAAATTCATTCATAATATTTTAGTCACTTAATCTATTAGGAGTAGCATAATACCATGTTGGACTAGGATTCAGTGTACACAAATAGTCCCAGAACTACTAGCCACGTAGGTTGTAAGTCCCCTTTGTGGGCATCATTTCAGTGATCACGCCAGCATGCCTCTATACATCTGGCAGGGTGTATTGTGTCCTCTTGATGGGGCGTATACATCGTACTCCACATTTAGCTCATGTGGTTTTATTATCGGTTATTAGTAGCTCCCACAGTTTAGTCAGACTCTATTGGATTGGCCATTTTCAGTACAGTCAGTATTCAGTCTTAGCATGTTATAAATTGGTCATTGCATTCAACTAGCTCAGTCTTCAGTAGCTATATCATGTTCAGATTATGTACTTGTTTTATTGCTTGTTCAGTTATTTGTTTATTTCAGCTTTACTCTATCTTGCCTGCTTAGTACCTTTCAAGTACTGACGCATATATATTGCGCTACATCTTCTCGTGATGTAGGATTCAGTCCTCAGCAGTCAGATCACGCATAGATCAGATCCTGATCTCCAGTTCAGTAGCATCAGTGGTGAGTCCTCATTCTTCGAGGACAACAATCATGTTATTATTTTAGTATTTCAGTCTTTTAGTTTCAGTTTTGCTAGATCTAGTTGGGGCATGTCCCAACATTTCTAGCCAGTCAGAGGCTATTTTCAGACATAGTTAGATTCAGCTTAGTATTTGAGTTTGATATTTCTCTTGTATTAAACTCTCAGATTACATATATTTAGTTATAGAATGGGTATTCCCCATCACTTTCATTTTCATGATTTATACATTTCCGCATCAGTTTTATTATTTAGTTTATCTCTAGTATGCTTATGATTATGCCAACAGGGTTAGCTTGGGGTCACTCGTGATCCTAGTTCCCGTGTCTGCGTCTCGGGGTTAGCTCGGGGCGTGACAAAAACATTCTTAAGTGAAGCATGTATATCTGTTAAACTGACCTAGCAAGTGTAATTCATAAACTAAACAAATCTACAAAACTAGGGTTTTGTGTTTCATGCAAGGAACTAAGCAATGATTCCACGAAAACATGATAATCTGATTAGGAATACTCTGACAGCTAAATCATAACTAATATCTAATGCTTTAGAAACCCTAGGTCTAAACATGATATATGAATCAAGATTCTGACTGAATTCTAGGGATCTAGTGGATGAAAGGAATCCACCAGTAAAATCCCACATACTTGGTGATGAAATCTACGAAGAAATCCTTTGATTTTGGGACTGAAACTTTGAAGAACACTGTTGCTTGTTCTTTGGAGTTTTGGTCAACTTTTCCTCTTCTTTTTACCCTAAGTTTGGATGATTTTAGGTGAATGAGGATTCTGGGTAAGTCTGACTAAGTTATTAGTCTTAGACTGAGTAAAACGACGAAGTTTAAGTGCCCAACACATGGGAAAATGACCTAAATGGCCCTAACTTAAAAGCTGTTGAAGGCCACCCACGTAGGGACCTACTGGCTGTTGGTCTACCTACCAACCGTAGGTGGGGTCGTCAGTCAAGTCTGCCCGCAGGTCTTCACTAAAATAATCATATTTTTTTACTCAGAGATGGGATTTTAGCAAACTCGGTGGCGTTGAACAGAGGATTCAATTATCTATCATTTGGTAGGTCATGGGCCACCTAATTCCTTTTGTGCTAATGTTTATGACCATTTAAAGTTGAACCAACATCAATCTCCCTCTAACTGGTTGTTGACCCTCACCTACGATTCGTAGGTCCAACCACGGCCGTACTTGTCAACCGTGGGTGGGATCAGAGACCATGAATATTTGGTCCTCAATGACGGACCCCACGTATGGACCGTGTGTCAGACCACGGACCTCAGTGATTTCCGTGGTTCTTGCACCAGGTCTTGAAAACTGCATTTTTTTCTATTTTCTCAAATCTAAGGTGTTACATTCCCTTATAGAAATCCAAGGTGTTAGACATGCCCCTTGTCACTCTTTCTAACTAGGTTGGGAGTTGACTAGATATTGTGGTTATTTCTAATTCGAGGTTGATTTTTACGATTTATGGATGTTATTTCTAGTTAGAGGTTGTTATTTCCACTTTGAGGTTGATGCTTTTGGCTCGTGGCCATTACCTCTAGTTAGAGGCCATCACTTAGGGTTTGAGGCCTAGCATACACTTATTGGATCTGGATTGGAGGCACTCCACTCTTTTAGTCTTAGCTATTTTGTGTACCTATCGGGTTTTATTTAAACTTGCGCACAAGTCTACCTTATGGGATTATATAGATCTAGTTAGGCTTAGTTTAGTTGTACTTATATTTTTATTTGGTATGCGTGTGTGCTCTCTTTCATATCCGCTTGGACCTCTATTTGTGTCTATATTCTATCTTTTCATATTGTTTTTACCTTTCTTTCTTAGTTGACCTTTAATGCCTATTGAGTACCTTTATTTTTGTACTCATGCTACCCTCTGCATCTGTTTCGTGATGCAGATCCTAGTACCAACTACAAGTGGTGATTGTTCATGCCATCCTTTACAACTGTTGGGGATCGAAGATGAGGGTGAACACTTGGCGCTCTGGATCAACTTGTCTCTTTCTCTATTTATGTCTAGCTAGTTTTTTTTCCTTTGAGATGACTTGTTGTGGTCCACTTTTGGGACTTCTATTTTTCATATTAAACAACTTTGTACTTGTGATTTCCAAGGTTCTGGAGGGATTCTATATTGATTTTGTTTGCTTCCACTTCTATCCTTTTATTATCTAGTGTTGGTTCTGCTTAGTTCTACCATTGTACTCATTACTAGTCGCTATGAGTACGAGTTGGATTAACTACTGGTGGGTTATAGTAGGTGACATCATGACTTAAGGGATCGGATCGGATCGGATCCTGATAGTATTTTTCAGAACTTTTCTTAAACGTCACCATCTTAAATAGGCCCAGACCTGAAATTCAACTTCCAACCTTGAACAAATGTATCAAGGAGTTTATGCAGCATATTTTGATTGATAAGAACTCTACCTATTGTCCATTCAAGAACTTTATAATTGCACCACGTTATAAACCCAATGAAACCCATTAAGTTCACTGTATCTTGCGGTCAAGGAATGACTTGCTCTATTTTCTATAGGATTAGAAATACAATTAAATTCATCCATAACCATTCATCAATGTCGCGTGTTGATAGAATAATTTTCAATTCTCTTCAACTTATTGATAATATGAAGTAGTAATACATTGATGTTGACAACATACAATTTATTTCTAACATTCTTAGGTCATTATTATTCATCATACTTTAACATATGTAGGAGTAGGACACCCTACATGCATTTAAGATGATGTCTTACATACTGAAATAAGTAAATTAAAAATTAAAATATCAAGAGTCTATGATAAAGAGATTATTTGCTAATGATTGATCAATCCAAATTTCTGAATTCTTCCCCATTTAAAGGTTCATTGAGGAAAACATCATCCCATTCCCATGCATCATTCTCAAGTGTGTTTTCAACATGATATTCATTGTTTCCCATGGTATTCTCTTGATCATTGTGATAAAATATTTAAAATGAGTATTTGTGTGAATAATATAATAAAAATCAATTTATAAACAAACAAATAAAATTAATTAATCAATAATAATAAGAATAGAGCTTTGAACTAACCTCCATAGAATAGCTTAATCCATTAACATTAGGAGTTATTGATAGCTTTGAATTGGAGAGTGATCATTTTGTTGAATGATGTGATTGATGTTGTTGTTATTATTAAAGTTGTCATTCCAATTTGAATGGGCATACTCCAACCCTGATTGGAAGGGATTGTTCACTTGTGTACCCGTAGTGGACTCGAGTTAGGCCTGGAGATAGAAAGAGAGAGAGAGAGCGCGCTTAGCAATCATATAATGTTAAACAAGAAAAATATCAACATAAATAATAAAATATAATTCATTTGTCTCATTTTTTAGGATTATTACTATTTTAATAGTCTCCTTTTTATAACAATATGTTCTCGTATAGAGTTTATAATTCTGATTTCATCATTTTTTTAAAATAGATAAAATTTTATCTCTCAAATAATAAGACTATTGAATCAAAGCTTATCAAAAGAAACCTTGTAGCAGCGCAAATATTTTGCCAGGAGTTCATAACAGAGTTGTCACTACTTTCACCAAAAGTGACTTGTGCCTGAAAAATATATGACTTACCTAGTTTAGTACAAAGGATGGGAGAGGGGTGGGGGTAGTTTAACAAGGAATAATATTTCAAGAATATTAATGTGCCTGTAATTTTTCAAATGTCTGTGTCGAATTATGCTGGACATCTATCATCATGTTTTTTTGTTGGCTCTATTGTGCAAATAAAAATAATTGTATAAAAAATTAAAAAATATCTTGTTCTTTTTAAGAAGATCTTAGTTACTGCACATTAAGAAAAGTGTTACTTGGAATGGGCTATAAGGTGACGGGTCTTGAATTTGAGAAAATGGTGTATTTCTAGACTGTGAAGAACTTGCAAATGGTATATTTCCAGATTGTGAAGAACTTGCAAAGGGGTATATGTGTAATTGCTAATATTATTTGCTACTCTATTTCCTTTATCCATCCGATCTTGATATATGCTCCCTTGCATACTTGAACTGTAATAATAACGAAATAATAAAACTAAACGAAAAAAGGAGCGAGAATTTTTTGTAGAAAAATTTCATGTGAAAAAATGAATGACCTGTATGGATTAATCCAACTAGTAGTATCAAACTGCTGGAGAGTTGTTTGTTGGGCAGCAAATTGAACATCCATGTTTCCTTGTTTCTCCAATTCCATCTTATCAAAATTCATTTGACATTAATTAGGATTTTACATAGTTTCTAAAAAATAATTATTTTATTAAAAAAATGAGATTTCTCATTAATCTTCAATAATAAATCTAGAAAAAATTATTGGTGAAAGAACAAACTTTTCTACCCTTGATATTTTGGAGAGATAGTTGCAAGTTCCTCTCACACCAAGAAAGTTGATGAAGAGAAGACCCTTGATCTGGTCCTGGTTCGTAATCCCTGCAGCAACATGTTGTTAGTGTTGAAGGAAGCCTGCAGACTGATGGAACATGTCGAAGGAATAGGTTTATCGAAGCAGGCTGACGAGTTAGAATTAGAGTCATACTAGGACTAGACTACTGAATCCTAAGTGATGTACGACTAAGCTACTGTATCGTGTAGGAGGTTAAAGTCGACTAGGATATCATGTATATAATATATTTGTGTTGTAGTAGGATTCCTAGTATAGCTAGAATAAGACTATTCTCCTATATAAGGAGCTTGTAACTCAACATTATTTTTTATCAATACAATCTGTGATTTCTCCATACTTACATGAGATTTCTACAATTAGGCTGCATATATTGAAAACTTCTTTAACTTGTTAGTGTATTACATTTAGACAATTGAAATGGACTATAATCTAAATGTCTAAATGAATGTTGAAGGTAAAGTGGATATATTCAGCCAAGATGCTAGCATTAGGAAGAACTAAAAAGGAAAACATATGTGATACTAAATCAAATAACCTTATGTTAGCATCCACAATATGCAATTCCAATGTGCTCTTCTTGATTTGTAGCTCTACATTCTGCATCAAAGAATTTCAAGTTAAAATGACTTTATCAACTTTCCTCATTGGCTCTAATAATATAATAAGTATTTATTTATTAAGCTAGGACTATTCTTATTTTTTTATTTCAATGTCTTACTTCTTTAACACAACACTAACTAAAATAGAACGGATAGATTGAAAAGAGAAAAATGACTTATAATTCAATTTTAAACTTGACAATAAGAGAGACATCAAATTAAGATTTGCTCACCTCAATCTTGTAGAAATGCAGGCACCAACAACAACCATCCAAAGGCAACCATCATGAAAGAGTTTAATTCATTAGTGAGAGTCAATTTTACTTAATACAAAAGAAATCAAGTATGATGTACTAGGTAGTATTTAACATTTTAATAAATGAAAATTGTGTAACGCTTATATAACTCTGTCCATGTGACACTACAGGAAAAATATGAATTACATGGGGATTTTCCTAGGGATTAGTATGAAAATTCGCAGGAAATTTATTTTCCTGCAAATTTTCATACTAATCCCCAGGAAAATCCCCATGTAATTCACTATCTTCTTATAGTGTGAGCTCATTCACATTGCCGGTCTCAAGATAAGATAATGGAGGAGGATTGTTGATTATAAATCAGAAACAACTTCTATACACTACAAAAATAGGAGTAATGTTACATACATCTTATTCTTCCGCGACTCTACTGAGCTTGATCTTTTTATTGTTGGTGTAACACTTATAGGTTAATGAACATTATACTAAAGAATTAAAGCTAATGAACACAATACTAAAGAATTAGTTTCTCGTCTATATTTTTCCCTAGTCAGAAAATTAATTATGCTTTGGTTGACTTTCTAATCACTTTTCTTTATTATATTATATAAATGTAAAATACAAAGTACTATTATTATTATTATTATTTAATAATAATATGGATATGATTTTTAAGTTTATCGGCTCGCCAAATTAATTTATCTATATATTTGTACTTAGTAGTCAAAGGCACTTATAAGCTAAGTGTCTATGAATCAAAATCAGTCAAAAGTAATAAGTTATCACCCATATTAATTTTTAAATTTAAATTTTAATAAGCACTTTTGATTTCAATAAGTATTTTATTTATTTTTCTGTAATAAATTTTCTAATTCCCAAAGTATTCTTTTCAAAATTGAGCTCTTAATTCTCTCTTCATTTCATTTTTATCATTTGTTAATATCTTTATAAATAAACTTTTAAAATCTACAAATTTTGTAAATAACATTAAACGAAATATAATTAGAGAGAACAATAAACTAAACGAAGGAAGAAGTGAGAAAGTGAAGAGATCCAAACTGTTTATCAAGAAAGTGTAGCTTGCTAACATCTCCTCTAATGTGGTTCAATTGCCTTAGTTTTGTCACCTTTTCCTTCATTTATATACCAAAAATATATTAATAAATGGTGAGTAAAATTGATCCGAATAATTAAATTTGGATACAACTCTCTACCAATTATACACTTTTTGCCTTAAGTCAAACTTCTTGTCTTTAGTAAATTAAAATTAGTTAAAAATTATTTTGTATTTCGTTAAATTTGAAGATGTCATTTTCTGAATCTTTTAATTATAATTCACTTTATTTTAATTTGTTTGTCTTATTTTGTCTTTTTGATATTAATTTAATAAATTAAAGAAGACTTTAAATCTTATGATCTTAAACTAAAGATAAGTAAAATGTATTAACATGTCATTTAATTTTGTGGTCATACATATGTTACATATAAAATTGAAATTAAGGATTTGTCAAAAATGGATTTAAAAAACATTTTGATGAAGGAATTGAATGTCCTACATGAGTGAATAAATGAAATCCTGGTATCCTTATTTGACTAGGTAATCCTCACTTTAAATTATCTTTAGGGCATGATTTAGACCAAGACCTAATTAACTTTACATGGTATTAGAGTCAATCCTGATGTATGCCCTAGAAAATGGGACATTTGTGGGGTGAAAATCCTTTGATCCCAATCTGATGGTGAGGGTGATAAATGGAATTCCGGATAAAAATGTCAGAATAAGGTTAGGGGAGGGGGTGATAAATGGAATATTGGATAAAAAAATGTACGAATCTAAATGGAGTGATGGTGGTGTGATAAATTAAATCTCGGATAAGGAATATCTAGATCTGGGTGTGAGGGGGGAGGAGAAGATAATCCTCATAAGGCTTAAACAATCTTCCTCCCTTTAAGTTAGCTTTTGGTGTATGAGTTAAGTTCAAGACCTAACTTAACTTATTTTTTTTAAAAGAGATTAAAAATAATAAGACAAACAATTTAAAATGGAAAGAGTATTGATTTTCTTTTCAAACATTAGTTAGTTTCACATTCATTTAAAGATTAGACGAATTAATTCCATTAATAGAAACAAGACATAATTTTAGAACATAAAAAATTCCTGCAAATATATATCGATAAGAGATAGGTAAAAGCGTAAAGTACCTGAACATTGGCCATGTGACTAACTGTAACGACCTGATTCCATCATTAGGGAAAAGTCAATGAAGAAAGAACATAATTGGGGCCAGAAAACTTTTTTGTAGTAACTTGGAATTTCCCAACCTAGTCCAGATTTGGACGAAATCGGAGTCACTAAGGTGTAGGGAAATCTGGTAATTATTGAGAGATCCAATTATGATTTGGACCAAATGAGTAGATAGCTAAGATGTTAAGGAACCCGTACGACTTTACGGAATCGAATTTGGGAAAAATGATCTTATCGTGAACGGGTAACATTGTCTCCGTGTAGGTCGCCAGAACGGGATTGGTGCCACCAAAGCAGGGCCGCTGTAGTGGGATGGGTCCACCATGGCAGGTCAGACGCGACTTAAAGTCGTTAATAAACCCCTAAACGGCCTTAATTGGCACTTTTCGATTTTTAGAGCTAAAGAACGAACCCCAGGCGATTCCTACTCGTTTTTCACCATTCTTGAGGCTAAAGGTAAGCTCTTCACTCCCCGAATCCATTTTTCGATCCGTATAACGTAATAGAATGGGTGAATATTGATGGGGAAGGGTTTTGTTAGAGATTCTATGGTGGAAACAACCCGGATTTAGGTGATTGAGATCATTGGTTTGATCTAGGATTCATAGAATTGTTAGTAATCCGGGTAATTAGTGATTGTTTATTGATTCCGTATTATATTGATTGTTTGTAGACCAAGAACAAGCGGAACGAATCCGGAAAGGGAAGGATCAAGTTCTTAGGATTTCAAGCTTGTTTCGAGGTAGGTGATAGTTGTGATTTCATGTTGGTGTGATATATGTTTGTAATTGCTTCATTATAATGCATGTATGTATGCGAATGTTGCATTATTGATCACCCTAATAATAAATAAGGATAATTGAATAATTGTATGCCGTGATTCACCTCTTGTTGTATGATTGTGGGAATATACATTGTGATTGTGGTTTGTTGAATGGGAGGGTCTCACGTTCCGGCACACTACCTTTGATCGGTTGCCACATTCCGGCATAAACATTGGATTTGTTGCCAAGTTCCAGCATAAATATGGGATCGACTGCCACGTTTCGGCACACTAACTTGGATCGAGTACCACGAACCGGTATGCTAATAATTTAAGTTTGGGTTCCATGAAAGGACCATTGAATTGGGTTCCGTGAGAGGACCATTGAATTGTGTTGTGTATCTACTTGTGATAATTACATTC
>NW_006238945.1:3227259-3257788 GCF_000226075.1 Solanum tuberosum
TATTGAGAATGTGGGATGCTACATTGATCCTGAAAAGATGACTAATATGGTATATGTTCGGTATATACCTGTTTTATAATGTTGTGATTACTTGCATGTGTTTCACTTATTGAGATAGCCACGTGATGCTACCAGTACAATGTGGTTGTGTACTAATACTGCACTTGCTCTTTCTTTGTTTAGTATAGGCATCTTCAGGTGGCTATTGATAGACTTTAGCTAGGTGACGAATGAGCATGACCGGGTTCAAGGGTGAGCTAGTTCTTTCAGGCTGCCATGGATATTTCTTGTTTAAGTCCACTCTTTTCGGACTCATACTATTTCTTAAGGGTTTTGTTTAGTTTCGGGGTTGTACCCCTTGCTCTTAAACTTGTCGTTAGTAGAGTTTTGGTACATTGACTTTCAGGTTCTAGGGGTTGAATTTCCGCATAGTTTGGTTATTTAATTGTTTAAACCTTTGGAATTTATGGGGATTCCATTTTTATTGTCATTTAAACCTGCTTATGTATCTTTAAATGCATAGTATTCGGTTAATTTGTTTGTTTGGATTGTAGTAATGGCTCTCCCACCGAAGGGTTTGTGTGGGTGCCAATCACGACGGTCTGGGTCGTGACACTAACCTCAACAAAAGAAAAATAAAACTCATACGTTAGTGCTACATTATAAGTTACTAATAGCAAAATTTATAAAAAAAAAACAATTCAAGAAAATCTAGGAAAAGTTAATGTATGTCAATCTCCTCTCAACGGGAAGCTAAACATAGCGTTGAAGAATGTCTTCAATTCTACAAAAGTAAAAATTTAGTTCAAAAATCAATCAAGCAAATTGTTTTATAGATCGTAACGGAATATTCATACGATATTTTTTCAAAATCGTAAATCCAATACCTCTTTTGGCTACAAAATTTACTAAGTCGAGCAGCAGGCGAGAACGCGACAAACAACATGTCCACATCACAGCAAATTGCAATCTCTTCCGCCTTCTTTAGTAAACTACTACGTCGCTTAGAAAATGTGACACGACGTTCATCATTTCTTCTATTATTTTCATCTCTATTTTTCTACCCATTTTGTAGATCTTTCAAGGGATTTCTTCTCTCCCTTCAAAGGAACAATAGCTTAGAGTATTGTGTGAAGTGTATGAATAATGCAATGATCGGAAGAGAAAGCTCCGAATAAGCTTATTTATAAGGTAAAAAAAGCTACAAGGGTCAAATAAGAAATAAATAAAAAGTTGGTCAACCTCATCCAAACATGGTCATGTGACTTTGTTGGTCAACTTCATCCAAACATGGTCGTGTGACTTTGTTGGTCAATCTCATCCAAACATTGTCGTGTGACTTTATTATTAAATGCTAAATTATCATCATGAATTTGAGATTTAGATAATATTAGTTAAGGTATATCCCATTAATTAATAGTATATATATATATATAGCCAAAAAAAATATGACTTTTTTCTGAAGGGTTTTGCCTTTTCTGATAAGGCATAATAACCACATGTTCATACTACCTTTTTTGTCTTTAAAAAGAGGGGTTCCCTCACATTTTTAATCTTCTTCTTCTTCTTCTTCTTCTTCTTCTTTAGTATACATTTTAGATTTCATATTATATATAACAACCCGGAAGTTGGAATGTGAAAAAAAAGGGAAAATTTTGATTTTTGGCACTGAGACATGTTCTACGAGTCCTTTCTAAGGACTGTAAGAAGTTATACGGGCCGTAAGATGGGAGTTATGGACTTGGGGATGAGTTTGTGGAATTTCAAGTGTCTGACGTTTGACTTACGAGTGGATAGGACGAGTTGTGAATCTTTTGAGGAGTCATAGATGGGTTCCGTAAAAAGGTTCTAGACTTAGTAAAATTTGTGGGTTAAAGTTGAGGTCTACAGATGGGATCTGCAGACCGTCAGAATTTAGACGGTCCGTAGAAGGGTGTTGTAGGAATTTGGCCAATTTTAGGCCCCAGTAACTCGACTTACGGTTGACCAATATAGTCCATTTCTACGATCCGTCGGTCCAAACCATATTGTCCTTTGGCAATTATTTCTTAATCCTAAATATTGAGATTTTCTACCTAAATTAAATAAAGAATTTATTTCTTTCCACCTTAAGGTGAAACTCCCTTTGTCCCATATCAGTTGATCACTATACTAAAAATAGTTGTCCCATATTAGTTGATAACCTTACTAAATTAGGAAAACATAGGTTGAATTTTTCCCATATTACCCTTGCAATTAATTTTTCTTGAAAGTGTTCATACTTGTCTGTAAAGTTCCAAAGAAATTCTTAAGGGATAAATTGGTAACACTATCCTCTTATTTATCATTTCTTAATATGCATGTAAAATGAAAGTGGTCAACTAAAATGAGACAGAGAGAGTAATTAAGATAATTACATATTGGGAAAGTTCTTCGTATATAAAGAAAAAAAAAGATCTATCCTCTATATCTTCTCTTTGGATTTAAAAAAGTAACTCTTCAACTTCTCTGTATCATCCATGGCAGCATCAAGTTTTCTGAACTTATTAGTCCTACCTCCTATGTATCTTGATTCGTCTACAAGGTGAGTATCTCCCTTCTCACGTTTGTAAAATGTAGATTCATCTGTCTCATTTCCCGTAGCTACTCATTTTCATTTTTTACCTTCAAATCTCAAGAATGTGGTCCTCCAACCTCGTACTAGCTTACCTTTGTGGCTAACTTTCAGGTAAACTGAAGTGCCTCGTGTGAATTGATCCTTCCTTTGTTTTCCATATATGACCTCCAATTATCCTTTAATTCGATTGGAGTTTTTATGTATTTTTGATAGATTCAACTCCATGTGACGATCTGTTAATTGTGCTATTTTTGGTCCTTTTACAAAAGCATGATTTTTTGCTGCCTCTCTTGAAAGCTATCATGATATAACTGTTCTTTTCCCTTCATATATGTAGAGATAGAGAGAACTTACATATTCTTTTGTTTTTTCTTCTCCAAAGATACATCATAACTAAGACTCTAAGAGTCCTATTAAAAGAGTAGATATTCATGTGGATTTTTCTTTTATTTTCTTTCTTACAAAAATATACAATCAATTAAACATGATACACAACTACACAAGCAAAACACTAAATAGATCTATACAGTTAAATAAAATATTATTTCAATCATCCAAAAATATAGCTAGCAAATAGAGGAGTATTGATGTTTATCTAATAGATGTTATAATATTATCTCGAGCTGGAAAATATTCAAACTCATGGTTGATTGACGGAAATTTAAGGACACCAAAATTTAGTTGAATCCAAACTATGATTTGTATTAGTTATAACCAAAAAAGGAGTCTTTTTTTTTGGTAAGTAAATTTTATTTACCAAAGTGAACATTACATAACTGAAAAAACAGCACACTTGGACAGCCATGCTCCAAGACTTGCTGAAACGTCACATTCTAGCTATCAAACTCCTCTCACGTCTTCTATCCTAAGGGTACACATTGAGTTCTCAAAGTCTACTACCTATCTTCCTATGGTGGGTTCCTCTTCCATTTAATGATGTGTCTAATCAAGAACTCCTCATTTCTCTGTTTGGACTGAAAGATTCTGTTGTTACGCTCTATCCACACGTGATAGATGGTTCCTACCAAAACCATCCTATACACCTTAGCTTTGTTGATGTTGCTCTTCATATATGTTGTTGCCCATTGTATTTCTTCATGCCACCACCCTTCTGTACGATGTATTATTTGCCAAGCTAGCAGCTTCTTCCATATTCCAGCAGTGAACTTGCATGCAAAAAAGAGGTAATCAATATCTTCATCCTCTACTTGACACAAGGGACATGTCAAATAAGATGTTACTCCCCATTTTTCCATTCTATCTTTTGTTGACAGCCTTCTGTTTAGAGCTAAATACAATATGAATAGCCATTTTGGTACACCATAGTTGGACCACATCAGCTTTCTCCACTCCACTTTCTCCCCATCTCCTCTCATCTTTTCATAAACCTTTTTAATAAAGTATTGTTCCATTAATTTGCTTTAAACTATACTCGTTGTAACCAGCAGCTTGAAGATGTTTATGAGCTTTAAGTATTCTTTGTACAAGCCAAGATGCTTGATTTGCTTGGATGCTCCAAATTACTTTTTTCTCATAATAACTATGTATCATTCCACCCATAATTTATCCTTTTTCTTACAAAGATTCCATAGTAACTTTTCAATAGCAGCATTTTTCCAGATGAACACATCCAGGAAATTCAGACCTCCACTTGCTTTGGGCCAACATAACTTCTCCCAGTCTATTAATGCTTTCTTTGATGCCTCCACACTTCCCGTCCATAGAAACTTTCTACATATACTCACAATAGCATGTATGATCTTCTTAGGAAGGGCAAAGATTTGTGCCCAAAAGGTTTGTATAGAAAACAATACACTCTTCACCAATTGAGCTCTGCCAGCATATGATAGGACTTTATTGGTCCAACAAGTGACTCTATTCAACATTTTTTCAATAAGGGGTTTACATTGGACAATAGACACTCTTTTTGTACTCAAGGGGACTCCCAAATACCTGAATGGGAGCTCACCTTTCACAAATTGGAGATCTTGTAGTATTTGATCCTGTACATTCTGTTTTATCCCTCCAAAATAAACACAGATTTTGTCCACATTTGCCACCTGCCCTGATGCACTGGAATAAACATAAAGCACTTATATAAGCTTCTAAGAAACTTGACATCACCCCTACAGAACATCAATAAATCATCTGCAAAACTCAGTTGGATAATTCTCTGTTTCTTACACCTTAGATGATAATGGAACTCAGGGTTTGTATGTAAGCTTGTTAGGTTCTTGGTGAGATAATCCATAGACAATACAAATAGAAAAGGGGACATGGGGTCACCTTGTCTATCTCTGAGCTTTAAATGGTTTTGTTGTTCTTCCATTAACTTGAAATGAATAGGTTATTGTGGTGACACACTGCATTATCCACTTGATCACTTTAGCTTGAAACTTCAGTTCATATAATATTTCCTCTAGAAAACTCGATTCAATTGAGTCATATGCTTTCTTTATATCCACTTTTATCATGAATCTATTGGAAATACCTTTCCTATTATACCCTTTCAATAGCTCATATTGTCATTTATAAAGCTCCCTCGAACAAAAACTGATTGATTAGGATCAAGTAAAGAACTCATCACCTTCTGAAACCTTATAGTAATCACTTTTGAAATGATCTTGTACAATGTTGTGCAACATGAAATAGGTCTATACTCCCCAATTTTAGTAGGATTGGCAATCTTGGGAATAACAGTCACTACTATACAATTAATAGGCTGGTACATGTAACTTGTGTCAAAGAACATCAAAACTGCATTCAAGATGTTCTCTCCAACCACTATCCAAGCCTTCTTAAAGAAGAAAGAATTGAAACCATCAATTCTCGGGGCCTTCATATCATGTATACTTTTGAGTGCTATTTCCACCTCCTCTCTTGTCACCCTAGCTGCTAGTAATAAATGTTGTTCTCTATTAAGGACCTTACCATTCCTCATAGTCATAGCATTCACACTAGGTAACTTCTGAGCAGCCTTACCAAGCAAATTTTTATAAAATGTACTCACTTCCAGCTCAATTTCTTCCTGTGTCTGGGCTATATTACCATCTGAAATCTTGAGTTTTGTGATTGTGTTTTGAGCCACCCTATTCTTCATGTGTGCATAGAAGTAAGCAGTGTTTGCATAACCCAATCTCAACCACTAAATTCTGGACTACTGATGCATTGCACTCTTCAATCAAGCTACATTTCTCTAATTGGATTTGCATTTCCTTTTGTTGTTGTCTATTCTGAGCTACTGTAGATGGATCCCTTATTATCTCCCGTATATTTTGCAATTTTCCCCTAATGTCCCTTACAATATTCCTCACCCCTATGAATTATTTGCTATTATGTTGCTTAAGGTTTTCTTTCACTTCCTTGAGCTTAAACCATACTTCTTTCAGATCCCTTATATGTCCACCTCTCCATGCTTTCTTCACCTTTGGTAAGAAATCTGGATGAGCAGCAATACAATTGAAAAACTTGAAAGCCTAGTGATTACCTCTCATATTACTGTCCAACTCCAGACTCAATGGAGAATGATCAGATGTTTCTGGTTGCCTAAAACTAATCTCTACTTGGTTCATATTCAACATCTATTTTATATTCACCATTGCTCTATCAATCTTACTGCATATGCATCCATTTGACCAGGTAGACTCTCTTTCTGTTGCCTTCAATTCTGTCATACTAGCATCTATTATAAACTCATTAAAGTCTTTTATTTCCATCTCCTGAACTGGATTGCCATTAATTCTATCAGCACCCGTTAACACTGCATTGAAATTACCCATACAGATCAAGGGTTCTTGTGTATTGACTACCTTTTGCTTCAAATCTTCCCATAATTGTAGTCTATCATGAATAGTATGTAATCCATAGATAACCACTAGACAAAACACCATGTTATTCCTTTTCACTACCACCCTTCTGTGTATATATTGGTCTAATTTACTCAAATTCAAACAATCATTCACTTGAGGATTCCACATTAGCCAGATTCTACCCTTATCAGTATGTTCATAATTTACTTCCTATTTCCATCCTTGTGGTATTTTTTGTGATCTTTCCTGCTAAGTGTTCCTTTAAATTATGTTCTAAAATTGCCATAATTCCAACATTATTCTCCTTCATAAGCAATTTGAGTTCCGTTTGTTTATGAAGTTTATTTATTCCCCTTGTGTTCCATGTGACCAGCTTCATGTAACCATTTCTAGTAAATTTCCTCTATACCCTTCTCCTCCACTTTCATTACCCTCTGTTACACTTGTTGAACCCTGTTCCATTCTTACTAATGTATCAAAGCCATTAGTCATCCTCACCTCTAGTGCATTTATCTGTGTACCTACACTTCCTCTAGCTATTATTATTGGAGATACTTGTTGCCATGTTTCTACCTATTCACTTACTTGTTTCTTCCCCTTATCTTTTTCTCCATTTATTACTTGTGGAACTCTTGTCACATTGGTAATATGTTGCTTCTGAACCTATTTATTGACAATCTTAGGAGCTGTTTTATATCGAGGACCCTATTTTGTAGTACTTTTGTGCCCTACCTGCATACATTTAGGACAATATTCTGGAATCCATTCATACTTCACTTCTTGTTCAAAGCTCTCCCATTTGGATCTTCCACTTTGAGTTTCTTTGGCAATTCCCTTGCTACATCCATTTCGACTAGCACTCTTGCAAAAGAAATCTTGTCAACCTTAGTAGTGCATTCATCAGCATACAATGGAACTCCTAGTCCACTACTAATTCTACTTAGCGAATCCATACTCCATCAATTCAACGGCAGGTTTGGGTATTTCACCCAAATTGGCACTGTTTGCAAAACCTCCTTATTAAAGTTAAAATCAGCACTCCAAACTTTAACTATAATAGGTTTGTTATTAAGCATATGAGGGCCAGAATACAACACTTCATTCCTATCATCCAAGCTAGGAAACCTAACTAAGAAGTAACCATCATTATGGCAATATACTTTAGGTTTACTAACAGTATTCACCTGTAGTGCAATATACCTCTCAATTGCAGCAATTCACATAGAGGATAAGAGCTTGCTTCCATTCTGCTGTTTCTTTTTCCACTTCTTCTTTCTTCAATTCAATGACCTGTTCTGCATTTCTCATTACTGGGCTAACATAGGCTCAGGCTCATTCCTTTAGCTGACATCCTATTTGAATTGAAAAAAATCATCCACTTCTTAGCTGGCTCAACATTTACGTCTAATTTTCTGTGTGTATCACCTTCTGTCTCACTTCCTTGCATCTCACCTGGTAGGTTCCCACTAATTTGAGCAGGAATTTCACTCCCCAAATTGCCTTCTGGCTTGTCTACTTCCTTAATGTGTGGTGTAGCCTCCCTTGATGGTAGAGGCGGCCACAGTTCCATTGAATCCTTCCCCTGGCTCAACTCTTTTTCCCCCAAAACTAATGACAAATTTTAATTATTTTTAGAATTTTAACCAAATATTTTTCTCTTACCATATATTTTAGAATTTCTTAATTTTTAAAATATATTTTCCTGTTACCATGTATTTTAAAACTTCTTAATTATTAGTTATTCTAATTGTCACACCCCTTTTTGCGCAAGTGGGAGGCGAATAGGGTTTTTCCAATTTAAGTGACGGTATTGGTTTAGGGATTGTTTTTATTTTTTCAGAATCTCCACTTGGAATTGAGTTATGGTGTTGCAAGTCACCATTTTGTTTAATCCCTAATCAAAAGGAAATGACTCTTTTTTTGGTTTGCGAACCAGAAATTCAGGTAAAGAATTAAGTTGACCGAGGGAAAGGTATTAGGCCTCCCTCGAGTTTCGTGGTTCTAGCACAGTCGCTTTTATTGACTTATACTTGAAATTATTATTATTATTATTATTATTACTATTATTATTATTATTGGATAATTATGTTGTAGCCATGATTTGCTCGCATTTTTTTTTAATTTGTTGAACTTTTATTTGGTCTCAACCTATATGCGTAACCGCATTCTTGGTCTTGACGTTTAGAGACATAACTGTCTTCTTTGCATCAAACTTATTAACTTTATCTAAAAGTGTTATTTTAAATTAATGAAAAACAATTATAGTTTTGGACAAGGTGCGTCACGGCATCCTTGAATTTATTTTAATATCTCAAGAAAAAGATGTGTAACCACATGCTTAATTGAAACAAATATTTTTAACGGGTCATATATCTATCCTAATGGTTACCTATTGCTAGAAAAAGATGTCCTTTTCCTTTAATTTTTTGAGGAAATCTTCCGCCTTTCTCAGAGTATCTTCTGACATAGTTTTTCAATAGGTTGAGCTTCTTGGTTATCATCGGTAGTGTCATCGCTCGTCTCACTTCTCATAGAAGTGTCAGATTTTTCAATTTGAGTGAGATTTAGAAGAAGACTCCTCTTAACCTCTTCTAAATAGTTGTTGATCATCTCTTCTTTATCTCCATCTTGAATGGAGATTTTCCTGGCAATATGCCTGACCGAGCTATCAGCGATGATTCCCTTTTAGGGAGTAATACTATATTCGTGGATCCTTGTTGCAATAAGATCTAGCAGTTCTTGCCCGTATAACGTTTTTGTTTTGGGATCCTTTTTCATCAATTTATCCAAAAAATGATTGTAAAAAGTCCTATATAAATAAGAGATTTGTTCCTCGGTGAATCCCACTTCTGGGGTCCATTTGTGAATCCAAGGGATAGAAAATTCAATGAAAAAATAAATCTGGCCTATTTTTTCAAGATAACAAATATGATGTGTATTGTATAACTCATTAAGATCTGGTGAGACTTTAACCCATTCTTTATATAATTTAAGAAAGGGATCCAACAGAATTTTTATAGTCGGGTCGTGGTATGACCACCAATTTGGAAACCAATTAGGAATTGGTCCTGCAAATATCTTTTCACATATTTTCATAAACCACGTATGTTTATGTCTTTCGTTATTATAATAGAGGACTTTATCAAAGACATGAGTATAGTACCAGTATGTGAAACTCATATCGATTTTGTTTAGGCTGATCTGCCTTTCTTTCATGGTGGAGATACCTCAATCCTCAACAGATATAATCTGTTTAATTATCATTTTCGAGAAGTTATAAACATTCTCACTTGTATTGTAGCCTGAAAAGTGTTGAAATTCAACACTACCCGTGCTTATCAGAATGGTTTCGTAATATGATCGGGTTTTGTATGATTCACCCAGGAAATATAAACCGTTTATTAGGTATCGCTTGAATATCTTCCAGGGTTCTTCTTTTCTCTGTATTTCACAGCTTTCTAAAAGAATTATCATTTCTTTTTTTGATACCTTTTCATAAGACTTGATATCATCATTGTCTTCTTTGGCTATTGATGCAAAAGTATCATTTTTCTTTTGTGACAGATAAGCCTGTAGCTGTGCATATAATGAGCTGTCTTCTGGAATATCTTCCAGATGTACTGAAGATGACGCCTCACTTTGGGAGATTCTTGAGTTTATCAAACTCTTTCTTCCCATTTGCATAATTGAGGTGTTAGAAGAGGATCCATAGGATGATCCTGGGGAAGATCTTCCCCTTCCTCTGCCCATGGTTACCCAAGGAGAGTCCATCCTACAAACATAACACTTTACTTTATTCGGATGTATCATAATAGTCACTGTAATAATTCTCTTCATCGATATCGACAATTTCTTCATAATTATGTACAGAGAAATCTTCACAAATAATATCGTTGATAATTTCACATAAAATTAGTTCCTGCAAATCTTTATTAAGAGGAATTATTTTTAAAATAGTAACTAAAGTTTTCTCATCAATGAAAGTTGTATAAAAACTCATAATGAATTTAAATATTCTCTGGATAGAAAATCCGGAAGAGAGTTATCACTTTCCTTTTTATATTGGATCTCAAAATCAAAAGGAGTTAATTGGGCCTGCCACCTAGAAAAAATTAATTTTGATGCATCATGTTTAAAATCATTGTTAAACATATACTTAACAGATTGAGCTTCAGTTTTTATCAAAAACTTTTGATTATATAAATCATCCTGAATTTTAACACATATTTAACGATGGTTAACATTTCATGAGCCACCGTATCATATTTCTTCTGGGCCTCGCTCCATTTCCCAGAATGAAATCTGATCAAATATTCATTTTTGTCATTGGGACTAATTTGTTTTAATATCCCACCATAACCAATATTAGACGCATCTGTCTCAATAATTTTTTGCCAAGTAGGGTTAGCAAGAGTTAACCATGGTAAAGATTGAACACGAAGTTTAATATCCTTTACCAAAGCAGTATGACTATCAGTCCAAGGTGATTTATGATCCTTTTTTAGCCTGTCGTATAAAGGGGCCAAATCATGAGATAATTTTTTTATAAAAAGGGGATATGTAATTTAAACTCCTTAAAATCCTTTGCAATTGAGTCCTATCAGTGATAACATCAGGAAATTTTGATGCAAAGTCGATTGATCTATGAATCGGGATAACTTTTCCTTGACAAATATGATGTCCTAGAAATCGAACATCAGTTTGGAACAAACTCATTTTTTATTTAGAAATGACCAAACCATTTTGTATAACAATTTTCTTAAAGATATCAAGATGCTTAATATGCATTTCAAATATTTTTGAGAATACTAAAATATCATCAATATAAACAATGATGAAATCCATATATGGATTGAAAATATCGTTCATGATTTTCTAAAATTCAGATGGAGCATTTTTCAAACCGAATGGCATAACATTCCATTCGTATTGTCCAAATGGGACATTAAAAGCTGTCCTATAAGCATGCTCTTTAAATATTTGGATCTGCCAATATCCTAATTTTGAATCAAATTTTGAAAATATATTGCCATCATATAATCTAGACAATAAATATCTTTTGTAGGGAATAGGATACCTAATCCATTTTAAATATTTATTTAAAGGTTTATAATTGATAACAAATCTAGGGACGCCACGTTCCCTTTCGGTAGCATTATTAACATAAAATGCAGTACAAGACCAAGGTGACTTTGAAGGTTTTATCAAAACTTTTTGCAACAAATTTTCAAATTCCTTTTTTGCAGAATTCTACCAATTCGGTGTTCATCTGACAAGGACGGGACTTAGGAGGAATATCATTCTCAGAAAAATCATCTTCATAAGGAAGAGTAACAATATGCCTTTTTCGAATTCAAAAGGCACTAGGATGATCGGCACAAATATCAACTGTAATTTGTTCAGAAATTAATTTCATTTTTTCTTGTACTTTGGTGGATTTCAAAGTTTCAAATATATTTATGCTAAACAATTCTAGTTGCAAATAGTCAACTTGCTTTTGTTTCATATTAATCAAAACATTAATATCACGAGAAATAGGGTCAGTGATAAAAGTATAACTAATATCTCTGTCTTCATACGTAGCAGTAAAACCTTTAGCATTTATGCTAGTAAAAGGATAAATAGCATTTATAAAAGGGGTTCCAAGTATAATTGGAGGGTATAACTGATTTTTAACCAAGAAAAAGAAATGCGGAATGCAAACTTTATTTTGGCAAATGCGAGTATTAGGTAATTTATACTTTATATCTAAAGCATGTCCAGAGGAAATATGAGTTGTTTTTTCAAAATATTTAGTAGGTACAAGACCTTGAATACAACTAACATCGGCTCCACTATCATTCATAGCAACATCAGTTATTGAAAAACTATTATCAATCAATATGGTGCATTTTCATATACCATTTATGAGCAGTTACAATTTGCATCATTCCTAAAAACATACCTTGTCTAGGATCAAGTATTAAAAGGTTTTTGCAAGAGTATTTTCTTCAACAATGTTTTTACCTTGTTATTAACATTTTCTATTTGAGTAAGTCTATGATCACAAATCATTTGATTTTGTTTAAGTAGATTTAATCTCATTTTCAAATTTGCAATATCATTTTGCAAATCATCAAAGGAAGAATCTCTCGTAGGAGTAGTTTGTTATTAAGCCTGTTATTAATTTCAGACAATGAATAAGGTGTAGCATATTCAAATTCAAAATCTATTTTGTTTTAAGTAGATTTTAATCTCATTTTTCAAATTTGCAATATCATTTTGCAAATCATCAAAGGAAGAATCTCTCGTAGGAGTAGTTTGTTTATTAAGCCTGTTATTAATTTCAGACAATGAATAAGGTGTAGCATATTCAAATTCAAAATCATTTTTTGTTTTTAAGAATTTTTTGAAGAACTTGAACTAGCATTATTATTTGCAGCCAAATGAATAATATTTTCTCGAAGATCATTATCAGTGACCTCCTTTAAAAGTTCTATCACATTATCATAAGTAATGGTATTTAAATTCAAATCTTGAAATTGAGATTGTAATTTATAAAATTCATCATTTTCACAAGAACAAATATCACCATGACAGGAATTGCAAACATTCATTTTATCGTGCTGATTACCATCAGAAATATCAAGCAAATCAACTTCTTCTTCAGATCATAAGTAATGGTATTTAAATTCAAATCTTGAAATTGAGATTGTAATTTATAAAATTCATCATTTTCACAAGAACAAATATCACCATGACAGGAATTGCAAACATTCATTTTATCGTGCTGATTACCATCAGAAATATCAAGCAAATCAACTTCTTCTTCAGAACCTGAATTAGAATCATAATCAGACTCAGAACCAGAAGTGTATAAGAAACTATAAACCTTATCATGAACTTCTTCATCAAGTTCTAGGGATTTCAACTTTTCAAGCTTACAATTCGGTGATATATGACCGAAATTTCCACATCTATATCACTTGATTTTAGCGAGATCTCGCTTGGACCTACTCTTGGTAAATCTATTAGACTTACGAAAGGATTTTCTAGAATCGTGTTCTTCCTTAAATCTATATCTAGACCTCTTTTTCATATAAGTTTTATCAGGATTGGAGCCTCTAGAATCTCTATGTTTCTTCTTCTTGCTATTAGCAGAAGTATCAGGTAAACTGAATTGGGAACAAAAGTCTCCTAGCTGAGATCTTTCTTTAAGCTTATCCATCTTAAGCTGTCTAAATAACTTCAATTCATTGCACAAATTTATTCCTTCTTGAGTCCAAACTCCTATCAGCTTACCGTAAGTATAATCCTTATAAGGAATTTCACCATGACCAGTCCTCAGAGCTTTTCTAACTCTTTCGGCAAACAAAGGGGGAAGGCCATTTATAAACTTAGCTTTCCCATACTCATTACTATTTTCGGGTAATTCCATCACCCTACTCATATAAGTATCTTTACACCATCTAAATTCTCCTAAGGTTCTACATCGTAGACCAATTTAACAGTGTACGAATAGTCTCATATTGCTTGGTAAATATACCATTAAAATGTTCTAAAATGGTTAAGACTAAAGTATTATAAACTTAGCTTTCCCATACTCATTACTATTTTCGGGTAATTCCATCACCCTACTCATATAAGTATCTTTACACCATCTAAATTCTCCTAAGGTTCTACATCGTAGACCAATTTAACAGTGTACGAATAGTCTCATATTGCTTGGTAAATATACCATTAAAATGTTCTAAAATGGTTAAGACTAAAGTATAAACAACATCTTCTCTATTTTTCACTAGAGTCATGCCCAAGTTATCAACACTTTTGTTATCAGCAATAACATTTATCACCGGTGCATTTTGCTCAATACTCATATAATTATCCCACCAACCTCTGAGTTGGCCAGTAAAACCTGCAATAATCATTTTGCAAATATTTCTATCTGTATTTTTAACACTTTTACAGATAGTTGCATACATAAGCATTCTATGAACAAGAATTGTTAATTGTCTATCAGTCAAACCATCAAGATTCCATTCATAAATTTCAAACCCACTATAAGAGGTATTAGTCTGATTCCAATCTTGTTCCTCTATTAACACATCTTGAGGAATTGGTCAGGAGTAATAATAGGTATGCATGCTAGGTTTATGGGCATACTTAGTATTACTATCCTTTTTGGGATAACCATGAAGTTTATTAACTTCTAAGGAAACATGATTTTTAAAATCAAAAGTTTTTTCCATGTCATCTGCAAAATTGTTTGACAAATCAATAGGCTTTGCACCAAATTCAGACAATTTTTTATCAAGAAGTTCTTCTAAATCATAAATCGATTTAAATTTAAAATCCTGAAACTCAGGGGGCCTTTGCACATGAGTAGCAACAATCTGAGCTTCCGAGTTACTTTTAGAAGTAGAAGTCGTATCAGAAGTCTTTATCTCATTTTTTATTTGAATTATCAAAGCAGTTAATTCATTTAATTTTTAATCGAGAGAACTAATATGTTCACCCAAAACTTTAACATAAAGTCCCAAATAATTATTTTGAGAAATTAAATTATTTATTTCATTAATGCTGACTGCCGCAACATCTTCTTCAACAAATTTTTGAAAGGCAGTAAAGGTGATACCTGTATTATTTGGTAAAACAAAAGATGACTGAGGATGATAAACAACCTTAATAATATTACCAGATCCATCTTTATAAGATCGCTCAAGAACGTTGATGAATAAAGATAAATAAGTTGTTATAAACCAGGGGACAAAATACATAATTTGATTCTGTAGAGCACAAGTTTCATAAAACTCTTGAGAAATATTATTCAAATCATTAGCACTATAAGTGTCAAAAAAACATGTTTTAAACTGGTTCCATTTATCACCCAAAAATTCATTCTGAATGTACTTTCTTGCCAGTGAACCTGGACTAAAATCTGTTTGGCGTACATTCATCATTAAGTTTTACTGGGATCAAAATCCATTTCGGATACATAAGGAATATCCTTATCAGAAATATCAGAAGAATTATCATTAGCTTGGACAACATTCGTTCGATGATCAATTTTTATTTTTATTGACAAGTCTATTACTTTGACCCGCATATATAATAGAAGGTATGGTATGTAAAGAAGCAGCACGATTACGAGCCGGACCATACACATGTTCAATAGGGGAAATATGATGAATAGCAGGCAATCTTTTATCAGAAAATGAATGTGTACTATAAGGAATATCATTAAACTGCATGCAAATCCTACCATCAGGATTTTGTGTAATATGAGAATACTCAGAATTAGTTACAGCATTTGTAATTTGACTAGGGGATATAACAGAATCTAATGTCCAAGTACTTGGAAAATTAATTTCTTCCCATTTAATAGGTCTTCTAGTAGTGACCTTAGATTTAACAAAATTAGTTTCTACTAAAATAGTCTGATCAGATGTATCATATAACTTACATCTCAGATTTAACATCGATAGCAATTTATAATAAATTCTATAAGATAAACAAATTAATTCAGATCCAGGTGCATAATTATAACCATGTGTTTTACCATTTAAAGTTAAAGCATCAAGAATATTATCATCAGTTAAAGATAATTTCAAATTAGGCTGAGTATTAAAATATACAGGGCCATATGCCATAGTGGAGTCAATCGAACCCATCAAAGATTGTCTAAAATTTAAATTTCTAGCATCACGAAGAGCAGGTAAAAATGTCTCAGGTAACCCTTTAAGAATTAAAGGTTTAAAAGTAATTCGAACCATGCCAACATGCAAGAAATTATATTATTTTAAATATAACTCAATATCTCATTTATTTAATAAACGAATAGTCTGTTCAGACGAATTTAACGCCAAAGATTGCTCAGTTGTTTTTATTAACTGTTTATGAGATATTTTATCAAACCAACCATAATCATAAATGGTTTTAATATCAATTTTTAGAATAGTCTATTTGTTTAACAAATCAAGGTTCTGAGGTATATTTACCTCTTCCAATCTTGTACTTTTAGTACTCACTTCTCCAAGATCCATGTTTAAAAGAACATATCTATGTCGTATACTTCACATCAATCTCATATTTACCATGAAAGTTCTATCACGCCCCAAACTCGAGGGGCGCAACTGGCTTCTAATGCCAAAACTCAGGCTCGAGCCGACCCTGCTGAACCATTTGCTACTAGCGCATGACAGCCACACGCAATCAAGAAAACAAACAAGTATATCTCAGCTTAAAACTAAGCCCTCGGCCGGCAAGGCCCCTATCAACAGATCTATAAAAGAAACAGCTACTCCCAGGAGATCATATAATTAAATAGCCAACTAGCACAGAAATCCTGATTGGGCCGTCAAGGCCACCATGATATCTATACCAAAACTAAAAGCAGGTATATCTTAATTCAATACATCAAACAGCTCACAATCTTCAGCAAACCAACAACATAGGCCAGTATGGCCATAACGTAGCTATACACCCCACACACTAATCTATAAGCCTCAAAGAATAGTAAAGATTGGTGGGACAGGGCCCCAGCCTACCCATAAAAAAATACACAACAAAAGCTAACAAACCTCAAAACTCTGGCACCTCCGGAGGAAAGCGGCTAGCTAACCAGATAGAAGTCAATTCTGCTACTGAGGAGGTCTACTCAGTCGTCTATTAGGACCTGCATGCATGAATGCAGCGCCCCCAGGCAATGAGGCGTTAGTACAAAATAATGTACAGAGTATGAAAGGCTGTAGACTAAATGAGCAAGTATCATAATGTACCAAAAACAATCAGGTAAGGAAATCAAATTTTGATAAGCATGCGAACCCACTACTGAATCTATAAAATACAATAATGATCAAACATCAACCTAACAAAGCCCTCATAAGCCCGGTAGGTACAAACAATATACCACCTACTTAGGCCCCCATAAGCCCAGAAGGTGCCAAATCAATCTACATAACCTTATAGGTAGTCCCTTGTCTTTGTAAGAAGTCAAATAGCCCTTTTTGGCAACGATATAGCCCCGTAGGTAGTGCATAGCCCTCTTAGGCAACATCATAGCTCTGTGGGCCGCACGAAGCCCTCTTTTGCATCACATAGCCCTGTAGGCAATACATAGCTTTCCTTGGCATCAAAATAGCCCATGGGCAATACATAATACTTTTTGGCATCAATATAGCCCCGTGGGCAACACATAGCCCTCTTTGGGAATACCATAGTCCTATTAGACAACAGCATAGCCTCCATAGACAGTTCATAGCTCAACAGCTAACCACAATAGCCCTAAGGGGGACAACAAACAATTAAATAGGCTGAAGGTGAGCAATTTAGCTACCTCATGTGCCTACTTGCGCAGTCTTGCAAAAATGTGAATATCTCTCTATTCTGAAGTCGTATGAACAAACCGTTTGATGCGTTGGAAACTAGACTCATAGACCTTCGATTTAATGGGTTGTGGGACCCATAAGTAGTTATAGATTGGGAGAAAACTTTCGAAACATTTGACCCAAATTTCAGAGAAATCTTTAAAAAGGAACTTACGATAACTTTCGCCCACTTTTATTTTGCGACTTACCTTATTTCAAAACTTGAGATACAACCCTTCAACACTTAAAATATGACATACCAAATCATTTTTAATTTATTACCCACCCTCTTTGTCTTTCCACGAATGTATGAATTAATTTAGACGTTTAGAAAAGTTGGGTGTTACATCCTTCCCCCCTTAGAAACATTCGTCCTCGAATGAAAAATCTGAGTCACACGGTTATGTCCTTAGGAGTTGCCAAAGTTTAGACAAAGTATCCTTTATGAATGTGACTATCCTTTATGAATGTGACTATCCAGAACCTGAAACACATAAATATTTAACCTAGGCGTCTCACAGGATGACATAAATAGCTAAGCAATTAAGCTCCACAATAACAGTGCGAGCAAAAATACAACGACGACAACCATAATAAGAAGCAATAATATAAATCTTTTTATAGGTATCTTACCCCACTGCACCAATATAAACTGATATGCCATCACCCTGGGGTATGAAACAAGTGAGGATATTTTCCTCAGCTTCCCAGGTCACCTTTTCTCTATTCTTGTTTCTCCACAATACTTTGTCGATCTAATATGGCAACTGGAGTTTCCTCGTAGGACAAATCCTCTGTGATCTAAACATCCTCAACTGGGACAACCCGATAAGGGTCTCCTATGCACTTCCGTAGCATCGATAAATGGAAAAATTGATGAACAAATTTTAGCCCCAAAGGCAATTCTAACTCATGATGGCTAATGGTTTATGGGGGATGTGGGTTCTCTGAACGCTCCTCTATATCGGTGCTCAATATTACTCCCAAAATACGATACTAGATCATTATGTTTAAAAATATACTTCTTCTGTGATTTAAAATTAGTGCTCAAAAACTTAGCTCAAAGGTTGTCTTGGAAATCAAAGTTCCCTCTCTTACTTAATTGTGAAAGTGTTTACTCTTTTCTGAAAATTAGATCAAATGCTCTTTGGAAATCAAGGTTTCCTTTTCTTGTTTAAATGTGAAAATATTTTAAACTCTGTCGGAATACATAGTCCCCATATAATCTCTTGAAGAAACTGAACATACTTTTTACTCTTACTCAACTTAATGCTCAAGTCCTAAAACAAGTTTAAAGTATTGGTAAAAGACTTCATAAAATATGGTTCATGTCGAATTATGGACGTGAACGAATCAATACAAGGTTTTGTATAACTATAGATAGAACTCAATACTTGGAACTTAAGAACGTCAATGATACTACTCATTTCAAGTTTGTTCGACTTATAGGGTTCATGCCGAATTATGGGCATGCATAAAATCAACTCAAGGAATTCATTGTTAACGTTTAATAGTCCTATGATTAGAAATATAAGCTAAAAGGGAATTAGGAACTCAATACTCAAGACTTAGAACTTGAAGATACTACTACTATCAATGATGCTCAATTTATGGAGTTCATACGGAATTATGGGAATGAACAACCCGCCTCAAAAGTCTACATAACTACATGGATCTCATGTATATCACTCCTCTCATTCTCTTACTTACTTCCTCAAAACTTAACTCATATTGATGACGGATATCAAAGGATTCATAATTGAACTCAAAGGTTTTCTTGAACTCTACTCTTAACTCTCTCTTGAATGTGAATTATCAATTCAAGAGTCATGGTTCATGATATGAAGGATATCGGTGATAGTGTAGACTCATGAATACATTCTCCTCACTCTCATGCTCACTTACTTGAGTCTTGAAACAAGTTACTAGAAATTGTAGAAGACTCCTCAAAAGGACTCAAAGGAACTCTCTCAAAATGATAGGAAGAACTCTCAAGACTTAACTCTTAACTTTACATTGAATTTGAATTATAAATTCAAGGTTATGATCATGTTATGAATGATTTCGAGCTGTTTTGAAGTATTTTAAAGTGATTAGAATCAAAGGGAGTGAAGGTACACTTAAAAGGGACTCAAACGGGACAACCGACGGAAAAGAAGTAGCGCCAGGCGACCCTGGCGCATTCCGGGCACGGGATGCCAGTCCCTAACTTCATATACTGCTTATGGGCGCACTGCAGGGGTGCCGCCCCAGCCAGTTGGGCGCATCTGCGGCGCGCGGCCCCAGCCTTTTCCCAGGCAAGTTCGACGAATATCGCCTCTCGTTTTTTTATCCTAAATCTCTTTTAATCGATTTGTTTTCCCAAGTTTTCCTTTGATTCAATCACCCAACCTAAGTACACACTAATCCACTCAAAACAACACTCAAAACAATCACTTTAATCTCAAGATATCATCAAAACCCCAATAAAACAAGATTTAGAATGAACTTCAAAAACACCTACCAAAAACTTAAATCCTTCAACTTTTTTAGAATGAAACTTCGCTGAAAATAATATGTTTGGCGTGTGGGTGAATAAACCCAACACTATGGAAACTTACATACCTCTTAGGGATCAAACCCATGGCGACAATCTGCAACAACTCTCAAGAATTTCGACGAACGTTTCGATTCCTTCTCTTTTCTGCTCTTCTCTCTTCTTCTTTTCTCTTCTCGAACTCTCAACTAAAACCCTAGGCGTAAACTCGGATTATAAAACTGAACCTAATCAGATTAGACCCCTAAAATATTACTAAAAATGAATAAAACCTGATTGGGTAAGGAAAAGACCAAAATACCCCTCTAAAATCTGGTTTTGACTTTCCTTATCTAGACAACCCAACTTCAAATGGACATACCTCCCTCATACAAACTCGAAACTGAGAAAACTTGGTGGAGTTGGAAAGATAATTCAAAGGTATTCCCTACGGTATCTGGTATCACACCTAAATCATTTTGATCTAGAATTTATGGTCATTTCAAGTCAACCCAAAACTCATACTTAGCTTAACTTGTAAAATTTCAGATTTTGCTATTTCCAATTTAATTCTTTTTGGAACTCAAGGTGCTATATCTAGTGACCTTAACACTTAAGAAAATTTTAATTCCTTGGTAAATCTCACTCACTACGAAGAACGGTTCGAGTCTTAGTTCAAATTTTTTTATGGGGTGTTACAACGTGTCTACAGTTTGCCCTTCTTTGACTGAAAACACGAAGAGTGTGCAGAAAAAGTAGTAGACAACGTGACAAGTTTTGACTAGACTCTTATTTGAAAAAAAAATATGTGACCGAATCTTGTTTTGGAAATCCTACATATCTCGGATTATAAGGGAACCAGGTCACGTGTAGTTTAAGGAGATGAGGTGATGAGTTTGAAGTTAAGTGAGGTTCCATTGACGGCTCCAGGCTGCGGCTCTTATCTTTACAAAAAAAAAATGAAAGCTAATAGTTAAAAGGAAAATAAAGGTACAAGCTCCTATCCATACAGCTTCTCTTGAGTCTTTACTTGAGTCTTGAATTTGAGATATCACTTTGATTTTGGTGAGTATCTTGATCTTGAATGGATTTGATGCTTAACTTGCCACTTAGAGTGAGTTTTTAGACTCTTCAAAATGATAATTTGAAAAATGCTTTGAATAACTGCATGTTTTCTTTATCAGAACCTGAATAGAAGAAGGTGTCAGGAGGTCAGGCTGCTATATGCATTGAAGAAGCTGATTCTGCCTATCATGGGATTGATCATTCTGAAAAAAGAGTTGAAACTTTGTTCTTGAATTTCAAATCCATGTTTCACTTGAAGAAACTTGAAAATCATCACAAACAAAAGAAATAAACAAAAAATTTACCCCAGTTTTCACTGGAAATTTTTTGTGAGTTATTAACAAATGTAAATTAAAAAAAATCGACTCAGACTAGGAAGTGCTTATCCTAGAAGAAAAAAAATCGACTCAGACTAGGAAGTGCTGATTCTGCCTAATTCCCATTGTTTAGGAGGGTCCTGCTACACTAATTCTCATTGTTTAGGAGGGTCCTGCTACATTAATTCCCATTGTTTAGGATGGTCCCGTTACACTAATTCCCATTGTTTAGGATGGTCCTACTATACTAATTATCATTGTTTAGGAGGGTCCTGCTAGACTAATTCCCATTGTTTAGAAGGGTCCTGCTACACTAATTCTCACTGTTTATAAGGGTCCTGCTACTTTAATTTCCATTGTTTAGGAGGGTCATGCTACACTAATTCCCATTGCTTAGGAGGGTCCTGAAATTCTAATTCCCATTGTTTAGGAGGGTCCTGCTACATTAATTCCCATTGTTTAGGATGGTCCTACTATACTAATTATCATTGTTTAGGAGGGTCCTGCTAGACTAATTCCCATTGTTTAGAAGGGTCCTGCTACACTAATTCTCACTGTTTATAAGGGTCCTGCTACTTTAATTTCCATTGTTTAGGAGGGTCATGCTACACTAATTCTCATTGCTTAGGAGGGTCCTGAAATTCTAATTCCCATTGTTTAGGAGGGTCCTACTATGCTAATTCCCATTGTTTAGGAGGGTCCTGCTACGATAATTCTCATTGTTCAGGACGGTCCTGTACGGTTATTCTCATTGTTGTGGAGGGTCCTACTAGACTAATTCCTATGTTTAGGAGGGTCATGCTACACTAATTCCCATTGTTTAAGAGGGTCCTGCAATTCTAATTCCCATTGTTTAGGAGGGTCCTACTACGCTAATTCTCATTATTTAGGAGGGTCCTACTACGATAATTCCCATTGTTTATGAGGGTCCTGCCATTGTAATTCTCATTGTTTAGGAGGGTCCTACTACGCTAATTCCCATTGTTTAGGAGGGTCCTTCTACGATAATTCTCATTGTTCAGGACGGTCCTGTACGGTTATTCTCATTGTTGAGGAGGGTCCTGCTAGACTAATTTCTATGTTTAAGAGGGTCCTGCTAGATTGATTCTCATTGTTTAGGAGGGTTCTGCTAATCCCATTATGAAGGAGGGTCTTGCTAATCCTATTATGAGGAGGTTCCTGCTAATAACATTATCGAAGAGGGTCCTGCTATACTAATTCTCATTACTCAAGAATATGTTACTAAACAGAATCATCATTTGGAATCACCACAACATTTAGATTTTTAGTCCAGTTTGCAGTAGAAATTATTTTTTATGAGTTATTATCATAAATGAGAATATTTGTACCAAAGAAAAAATGCAAGATAAAATTCAATTAGGGAGTTTGTTCCCTAGAAATGAAGATGATAGGGCTTTTGTTCTCTAAGGTTAAAGTGCAACTAGAGTGCTTATTTCCTAGAAACGAGCGTGATTTTTTTTTTAACAAATAAATAAATGCCCAGTTTTTATAATGAGGAACTTTGAAACTCTTTTTAATTTATCATTTTTCCAAATTTTTTTAAAGAAATTATCCAATTTCTTTCTTTTAAGAATATTAAAATAAATTGTGAGACCGAGCCCATTGTAGGACTGCCTACGTATCTTGTATAGCAAGAATCAGGTCAAACATAGTTTTTAAAAATAAGAAAAAAAAAATTTTAAAAAACTTTTGGGAAAGGAATCAGTTCATGTTCGATAATGTCTTGACTTTAGTTGGTATCAACAACTAGTATTATGCATATGAACCACATTCAACTACTTTCAAACAAATATGAGGTCAACTGTGAGTAATCCATATAGTTTCAAATGGTATTTCAAACATAATTAAATATTTGATCAGTTCATCTTGCATAAATGAACGGACTAGAACTATTCATATCCTCATGTTTCAAGTGCTCTTGCAACAAATGAAAGTCCTACTTCACACAATAGAATAATTTAGATCGTACGACATTTTTGAAAGTCACTCACACTCAGAAAAATGTTCAATGCATGAGATTGAGATACCATATGCTTGGCCCTTATGTAAGAATCCACTAATGTGAGAACACAAAAAATGAGATCAAATAGGACTTGTCATTGGCTTGTAATGTAGGGTTAGGGAAAGGTAGGATATTCATTTGGGATAAAGTGACTATTTCCTCCTTAAACTTTGCACAATGCTCTCAATATTTTTCATTTTTGCATTTGACATTTGTTTTCTTGAAAGCTTCTCCTAATTTTTATTTTTTTTTCTTTTCATTTCCTCTCCTTTTTGTTGGATGTTTTTTTTTCGTTCTAGCTTTTTTTGTCAGTTTTTTGGACCTTCACATATTTGACCTTTTTCACTTTGTTACCCAACTTAAGTCTTTGGCGTTGTGTAGTTAATTGATAGTGCGCTCAGAGGGGTGAGACCAAGGAATAGTGCATATATGCACTCAATAACATATATGCTGAAATACGATTATTCAAATAAAAATGTTTCAGGCTCAAAATGGGAGATCTATGGATAACATGTCATTTGGTTGGCTTGAAAGGCATAATCGGATCAAAGGAAAACTATAATCATTTTCCAAGTTAGATGTTTCTCAAAATTTCGCCTCAACCAATATTCATATCAAATTCTAGATCAAAACTTATTTCATTGAATTTATATCTAAAGTTCACCACACAATGCACAGGAAACAATGAGGTCAAATTTGTTTTAACCTTAACTTTAAGCAAAACAGTTTCTCAAGTAATACATATATGCATCAAGATGTACCAAAACAAGTCTATAGGTCGCAACAAAGTTGGTCTGTCTTGCCAAATAGTTTAACACTTAAATTTTTTTTTCTTTATGCACATTTCTAACATGTTGGTACCAACCAAGTCAACTATTTTTCTAAAATAAAAAAAATCCAATAATTTTGCCCCTAGTTTTTGTGACGAGGTCTTTTTAGATTTTTTTTTTTAGTTGGACTGAACCTCAACATAAGGCTGCCTAAGTATCTTGTCAAAGCAAGAATCAGGTCAAACGTAGTTCAGAAATATGAGTAAAAATATTATTTTTTTAGGACAAATTCTTTTTTGTTAGAATGGATAAAAAAAATTAAATTTTTAAATAAGGATTAAGATTATTTTTTTAAAATAAGGATCACCAAACCCGAGGAAGGAACCACCTATGTATCTTATCAAGGTGAAAATCAGGTGTGCTAATACGTTCAAATTGAACTTTCTAAAGTATTATGAAAAAAAACTATTTTGATATTTTTTATTAACTATACAAAATAATCTTAAATAAAATGATCTAGATAATTAAATATGAGAGGGATACATGTCCTAGATGGATCTGACCCCTATGTTGAATCTCACCAAGTCAAATGCAAATGATACAAATAAGAGGCATCTACTAGAGATAACATTGTTTGTATTTACGTTTTAATAAGCTCAAACCTAAAGAAATTAGTGTCTAAACTGGCTTACCCGAGTGGAAAACTCGAGCCAGGGACGGGCAACTTATCGGTAGTAGTGTTATTCCGACTTAATTGTTGGTCCAACCCTGCATAACATATATGACTAAATATCTTTCACTGGTGTCAAGACACTCCAACTTTATCTCAAGGAAATGTAGGATGCATAACTGCATTCATGTGAAAGTGTGTTAAGTGTATTCATAGACTCATAAATGGTACACGAGAGAATACAATTTAGTACAGTTCAATAATACAAAAGCGATAAATGGGCATCAAGTAGCACATTAGGTCATCATACACAATATATCAAAAAACTAAAAAACATAAAATCAAGTGAAAGTCAATATAATAAATCTCAAATTCTGGTTATTCCCCAGCGGAATCGCCAGTGATGTCACACCCTATTTTGTGCACGCGAGAGGTGAATAGAGTTTTTCCAATTTAAGTGACGGTATTGATTAAGGGAATATTTTTATTTTTTTAGAGTCGTCACTTGGAATTGAGTTATGGTGTTCCAAGTCACCATTTCGTTTAATCCCTAATCAAAAGGAAATGACTCTTTGTTTGGCCTGCGAACCAAAACTTCGGGTAAGGAATTCTGTTGACCGAGGGGAAGATATTAGGCATCCCTCGAGTCTCGTGGTTCTAGCACGGTCACTTTTATTCACTTATACTTGAAATTATTATTATTATTCTTATTGGATAATTATGTTGTAGCCATGATTTTCTCGCATTTTGTTTTATTTGTTGAATTTTTATTTGGTCTCAACCTAGATGCGTAACCGCATTCTTGATTTTGACGTTTAGAGATATAATTGTCTTCTTTGCATCACACTTATTAACTTTATCTAAAAGTGTTATTTTAAATTAATGAAATACAATTATATTTTTGGACAAAGTGCGTCACAACATCCTTGAGTTTATTTTAATATCTCAAGAAAAATATGTGTAACCACATTCTTAATCGAAACAAATATTTTTAACGGGTCATATATCCATCCTAATGCTTACCTATTGCTAAAAAGTTTAAGTCTATTATTAGTAACTAAATTATTTAAAACTATTTATATTCATGACTACTATTTAAATAATAAAAGTCTAAAATCTTAAACAAATAAAAAGGGTTATTTTCATATTCAAATTGATATGGATGCATTTACATTTTACTTTACTTTCAAGTTATGACAAAAGACAATCAAAATAAAAAGTAAAAATTTGCAACTCTTTCATCTTTCAATTTTTCTAAAATAAATATTTTTAATAAAGTTGACTATACAAACTATTAGAATAATTCTTTTAGATATTTAATTGATATTGGATTGGACACAAGATGTACTTAATTGATAACATATGATACAAAATGAAAAATAATGTACAACAACCTAAATAGGAAATATGTCAATATTATTGTGTCAGAATTAACACATCTAAATTTGAGCAACTTCATAACATTGTAATCAACTATTATATAATCATGAAAATCAAATTATAAAATAAATGTTAAATGGTACCTCTTGCGAAAATCAATTTACGAAAAGAAATCAACCCTAATAGGGAACCACGAACTCGAAACCACAAAAGTAAATCTCAAACTCAACTTTGTTTGTGGGTGGAAAAAATATTTAATGGGAGGGGGATTTTTCTTTTCCTTTTTCGTGTAGATGGGTGTGTGTATTTTTTTGGTAATCTCTTTGATTTTTTTTCTTTTTCTTTGTGTCGCTGTGCGTGTTGTGTATTTTGGTGTTGTGTTGTATGTTGATTTTTCTTCTTTTGTCCGTGTCTGTATTTTGTTTCTTTTTTTTTCTACTTTTTTAGTGAGAGTGTATTGTAGTATCTACATAGGTTGAAGGGGTGTGTTGCTGATGCTTAGTAGTGTGTGGTATGTATGTGTGGGGGTGTGTAGTGTAGGGATAGTGGAGGAGTAAGTGGCGTGTGTAGTTGTTTTTTTTTAAAAGATTATTAATTACCAATTTACAGGATCTCTGAATACTGGCGGTAATCCGCGCGGTCAACTTCAATCTAGTGTAACATCTCACACCTAGAAATGACTATAAAGAGTTTAAAATATGAAAATATTGATTTTTGGAAAGAATAAAGAAATCTGGAAATTTTTGAATAAGTTAAGAAAGTGAGTTTAGGTCATTTTCATACAGTCATAACTCCTAACTCAGGAAGATTTAGGAGCAGATCTTGATATGGTTGGAAAGTCCGTGGAGAGAACTTTCCAACACCGCCAAGTTTGCGCGATTTTGACATCACAAGAGTGAGACTGTATTTCCTAATTCGTTTTTAGGGATTTATTGGGGTAAAAACTTATTTTAGTTAGATTAGAAAAATTAAATTCACGCTTAGGGCTTGGAGAAAAGAGAAAGGGAGAAAGAAAGGGAGAAAAACCAAGATTTCGCCAAGAACGTCAAGCGTTTGGAGTGGATTTCGTCGGGGGTGATCCCTATTAAGATATGTGAGATATTTTCGTGTTGGGTTAGTTCACCCACACACCAACTTGTTTCAATTCAGCGATTTGGAGTCGTTTACATGTTAAGAAGTGAAGTTATTAAAGAACATTGTTGAATTCTTGTTTGTTGATTGTTGAATTCCCAGTGTTGATTTGATTCATGTATCCGGGTTGTTTTTCGAGTAAAATCTATTGGGTATTGAGGCCACTAATGATCATAAGTGTTTGGGGAAAGAACCATAGAAGTTTAGAGTGTTTAGAGATGAAAAACGAAAGAGAAAAGTCGGAGTTTGTCGGGCAAGGGTTTGGGACGCCGCGCCTCTTAGAGCACCCCACTTTAGAGTCTGAAGTTTGGCCTCTGGGGTGACGCACCAGCCAGAGCGCCACAACTTCACCTCTGAGTTTGTGCTCTAGTGCCCCACACCTCTCAGAGCGCCAAGGACGCTAGTTCACCGGTTCTTCTCCTATCTTTTCGTACTTCTTCATAAGTGATGTACCTATGTTTCCTAGTCGATTCCAACACTCTAAAGTACATCTAAACATAATGAAATCATCCATAAACATGAGATCATGAACCTTGAATCCATAATTCAATTCAAGGAAAGTTAAGTTCAAAGTCAAAAAAGTTAAGAGTCAAGTCTAGAGGTTAAGAACCAAGTCAAGCAAAGTTTCTTAAAGTTTTCAAGGGTGGGTCTTTAACAATGTTTTAACGTTGTTTTAAGACTTAAGTTTCGAAGTTAAGCAAGAGTAAAGCTATGGTTTGAAGTTCTTTCTTCAAAGAGGTATATGGGGAATATGTATTTCCGAAGACGTTTTCAAGGAAATGTTTTCACATTTAAACAAGATTGGAAACTGAGATTTCCAAAGAGCCTTCGGGCTAGTTTTCAGAAAAGAGTAATCGCTTTCTAAATGAAGCAAGAAGGGAAACTTTGATTTCCAAGATAGCCTTTGACCTAAGTTTTTGAGCACTAATCTCAAATCACAGAGGAAATATGTTTTAAAAACATAAAAGTCAGTAGATTTTTGGGAGTAGTATTGAGCAACGAATTGGGGGAGCATTCAAAGAACCCACAGCCCCCATAGAACCATGTAGCCATCATTGGTAGAAGAGGTTCATACTTTTTAGATGAATCCTTTTCAAATTAGATTAGTGGATCCATTAGGCAGTTCAGGTTCTATACCTTTTGCCGGGTATAGGATGCTACGGCAGCGTGAGGTTATCGATGTATCATCACTATAGCTCTTATATGATGGTTGTCGGTTAGAGAAACTCCCACAACAGTTATTGTATTTTTATATACATCAGCTCATTTGTATTTTTACATACATCTCACATTTATTGTATCTTTGCATACACACAGAGTATATAGCATGTTTTTAAACATCTTTTCTTTATATTGCACTTGTTTTAAATTGCTTTATATTGAAATGAGTCAGTCAGGTTTAGTTGAGTTGATCCAGGTAAGTTATTTAGTTTCTTTCAGATTTCCTTCTAGACTATGTATTGCTTAGCATTCCAACTCGCATACTCGTACATTCAATGTACTTATGCCAGTTGGCCTGCATCTTATTATGATGCAGACGCTGGTAACCAGGGTCAACATCCAGCGCCTCGTTGATCGAGTTGAACATTCAGAGTTAGTGGTGAGCCTCCTTGCATTCCGGAGGACTTTTTTATTCGCTTTCTTGTTTAATTCATTAGGATGTTGTTGGGTTTGTCCTAACATCCATCTTAGTTGTTTAGAGGCTTCATAGACAGTTAGTAATTCAATTGTCTTTACATTGTCATTCAGATGTTATTTAAAGACTGAGTTGCCATTTTGGCTAAACTATTATTTCTCAAGTTATGCATGAGTTATTTTTCTCTTATGTTTAAGTCTTCCGCTGAGTTAAGTAAGCCATACCAAGGGTTCGGTTGAGGCCATCAATTGTCTTCGAGTGCCAGTCCCGCCCAAAGTGTAGGCTCGGGGAGTGACAAACTTGGTATATTGTACAGAGTTCAAGAGCCCTAGGGAGTCTATGAAGCCGTGTCTATAGAGTCCTAGTTATTGGTGTCACTACAACAAATTTGATTTTCAGTTACGAATAATTTTGTCACCTAAAGCACATATTTCGTCACCAAAAAACTTCCGTGATGAAAAAAAAATCGTCAAGCATTCGTCCCTAAATCGTGTGTCACCAAATGTATACAGGCACAACTTAGTGTTTCGTCACTAATTATAGTTCTATTTGCTACGAAAATATTTTTCGTCCCCAAATGTATAGTATCTATGACAAACTTGTTCATCATAGAAATTATATTTTTTTGTAGACAATGGTAGCTTTTCGTCACTAAAAAGGTCATTAATGCCGACGAAACTGATGCGTCACTTATTGTATTATATAATTAGTGACGACGTCATTTGTCTCTAAATTTAAATGTATTTCGTCGTTGAACAAACATTATTCCGTCACAAAAAACTGCCCTTTACATTCAAATTCTCTTTTTGTCCCTAAATGTATAAATTGGTGACAACTTTAATCTTTTTATAATTTTGTAGTTGAAAACAATTAGGTCGTCACTAAAAATATTTCTTTTACTCACAAAACAAAATTGTCACTATAGAATGTCATAACTAGAGACGATCATAATTGTCATAAAATACAAAGTCAATTCGTAGGTAATAAGTAGGCTATTTTGGGACAAAAAATAATCTTGTCACCAAATGTTACACTTTTATGATGAAAACATGACCGTCTTAAAAAATATTATAGAGTCGTCGCTAAAAGTTATGCTTTTAAGGACAAAATGTTTTGTCATTAGTCATTCGTACTAATACTATTTTCCATTTGTATTTAACTAGGTTTTGTAAATTTGATAATTTATAGAAAATTTATATTTTTTAAATAATACATTAATATCTTAAAATTCATAACCTAGTTTGTTCCATAATAATAAATATACAATTTTTT
>NW_006238946.1:0-128842 GCF_000226075.1 Solanum tuberosum
CTTTAAAAGTGCCACTTCTAAATAAGGGTAATAATATGGATCCACGACATGCTTATATAGTTATATATAATTAGAAAACATTAATTGGAAGGTTTTATAACATTAAAAAAAAATTAATATTGGCGGTGGGGATGCTGAGTATGTTTGGTTTGATATTATTTTAACTTCTTAAAAAATAGGAAAGACTTTTGTACTTGACAAAGTAATAAGTAGGAGAGTCTAACGAACAAACAAAGAAATTATATGCATCTCCTAGGTTACTCTGCCAAAAAAAAAAATAGTGAGACAAACGTGCATGGATGACAAAAAGTAGTTTGCAAAGAAAGGTATTATTTTGTCTTCGATATAATGAAACCATTTGCATATTAGGGAACTTGAGAGAAATGGAAGAAAAGGAACTAATCTTTAGTCTTTGGACAAAAGTGTTTTCAATGATATGTCTTGAGAAAAGCCAATTCAAATAAGAAACCTTTAAAAAGATTATAAGGGAATCCAAGAAAACAAAATCATCCATCCATGGACTTGCCCTTTCTTTTCTCTGTTTTTCTTTGAATAACTATCAGTCTATCACTTGCATAATGAGTAAAATTTCATAAAGTGAGGCTTTAGAAGGATAAAGTGTGTATGCAGACTTTATTTCGAAAGATTCTTGGCTCAAGCAAATTAAAATAGAAAGTAGAAGAAAAACAATAAGGGAGAAAAATATGAAAACTAATAGCAAAGTAATGCGAAGCATGTATGCTAGGAACATGTGACAATAAGGGCCAATCACCTAAATACAACAAATCAAAAATGATATCAAATATGCTATTTACGAATCACGAGTCGACAACTGACAGTGCTCCATATTCAATTCTCAACCACCTATTAATCTTTTACTCTTATATGCGACCTTCATGTCTTACTATGTAAAATATAAAAAAATAAATACACATGGAGACACACATAAATATAACATATATTTACTCTGTCCCATTTTATATGTGACAACGTTTGACTTGACACAGTGTTTAAGAAAAAAAGAACATTTTTAAAACTTGTGATCTAAAACAATCATTAAATATTCGTATGGTGATAAATTATTTCAATAAGGATAAAAGAAATTTTTTAAAAGTTAAGTTATTTCGTGTTATAATAAAGTGACATTTTTTTTTGGAACAAATTAAAAAAAAAGTATCACATAAAATGAGAGACAAAAAAAATAATATATAAATAAAAAAAATAAAATTAAAACCTGTTTATATACGAAGGGGTGTCAATTAACATTCTTAGACAAGAGTAGCTCTGCCGCTATTACTACAGGCGACAAACCACAAGTATGAGCAGTTGTGAAGTACTTTCGCTAATAAGAAGCACAAGTACGCACGAGTTTACTTACATGAATTTAATTTATAAGTAGAAATATTTTTTCATACTTTCAGGAAAATTTACTCTGCTGTATCAAATTTATCTATTTTACTTTACTTTACAGAAAATAGATTAAAACAAAGGATGAAAATGTACATTATTTTCTTTTTACCAGTAATATTTAAATAACATTATTTTTTGTCAATTAGGTGAAGTGGACTTCTTTTGGAAATAAAAAAGAAAGAGTAGAAATGAGTAGTTAAAATCAAGTCTCTTAATGTTCGATAAAACTCGATTAATTTAGATTCACGCTAAGGGTCCGTTTGGCCATGCGATATGGTATCATGATATAGAATCATGAGTTTTGTTTGGACATGCGATATATAATTTTTGTATTGTATATTTTCTCATAAACATAAAAATCCCATAAGTTGTAAAACTATTAAAATAGCCCCAATTATTTATTCAATCTTATCAAATAAACAAAAATTTATAAATCGCAAAATAAATTATTACAAAGCTATTTGTTCTCCACTTAAGTAATTGTTTCATCTAACTTTAATTTAATAAAAAAAAATTAGGACATAAATTGTAGTGTACTAGTCTTTAATATAATCCTCCCACATAGTACGGACAATTTCTTCACGTTGAACTTGCATTTCTCGATCATGTGACCGAGAAGACGAACCAACATTGTTACTTTAAGCCATTTGTTGGTCAATATCATCCGCAACTATATTTTCATGCTCATAGACCATAAATATTTCATCACTTTAACAATCGGTTGGTATGAGTTAAAGTGACTATATGTTGGTGAGAATAATAAAATTTATGTCAGTGAGAATAATAAATTTTAAAAAGTAATGATGTGATTATAAATTTTATTTACATATGAAACAAATGGTTAGTAGATATAAATGTGGGGTTGTTTTAACAAAATATAAACTCATGGATCAATTATTGTATTATAAGATCCCAAATCATGATATGGAATCACCATATAATTCCATATCATGGTTTTTGGAGAATATAGTATCACCTCTCATGATATGAAATCAGCATAAAATCGCATGTCCCATCTCACAATATCATATCGTGATATGGTATCTCATGGCCAAACGCCTACTAAGTAACATTCGATTGCATATGTTACTATGAAAAGTAGAAATGAGTAGTTAAAATCAAGTCACGTGATTCAATTGATGGGTATGTTATTAGGTGTTGGTCCAGATTTATGTAAGAGTATGGGAATTGAAATAAAAGGACACTTGCTGAGTATGACATTTTTGCCAAACTTTCTTTCTTTACATTTCATGGACATCCAAAAATCTATCCTCGTACTTCTAGCTTTATAGTTTACAGAGTACTTCACACCAGGCGTGAATTATTGACCACCAAATTGTTGAACAGAATAAAGACTTTTGCAACACAGATTGTATATAACACCATTAGTCAATTAACATTTTCTCATCATACATCGACAATTTCTTAAATTTGTCAATAAATTTTAGTTAAATATTCGAACTAAGGTATATTTCTATGAAACATCCGAACATATGATAAAGTGTTAATATTAGACATTTCCAATTCAAAATTTTGAAAGAACTCTTGTTCTTGAACGTGCGTACATTACACAGATAAGTTAGTCACTTAACTTGTTATCATGCACTTAATATTTTAATTTCTAATATAATAATGTACAATATCTTATCTATGTAATGATCGTTTGTGAAGACGTGCAAAAACTTTTTCAAAATATGAGTTAAAAAATATCTAATAAGAACACTTTATCATGTGTTTAGATGCTCATGAATTGAAACAAATCATAATTCATAGATATCTAAATATAATTTAGTGATAAGTGTAATAGGATTCTTCCTATATGCATTCGAACGAAGATGAAAAATATGAAACGTGCTTTGCTTTGTTCCGCTACTAAAAGCAAAGGTAAAAATGGTGTTTGAATATTCTTATGTTTGTCCCGTTACTAATAGCAAATGTAAATATAATTTTGTGTTTGCACTCCTATTTATAGAGAAAATAATTATATATTCGTACAAACTTTAAATTTTATTGTAATAAATAAGTAAATGATATTAAAATTCTGAATCCATCTTGATTGATATGAACAAATGCAAAATAAAATAAGTTAAAATGGTTCCAGCACGATTTTTGCTAAAAGAAAGGGGAACTTTAACTCTTTAATTTAGAAACATATAGTTTAATTTTATTTAAATCTCTCCTCAAAAAATTGCCCACCTAAAATACTACTTTGTTTCAGGCAAACAAAAACAGAGAATAGAATGTTGTTTTTTTCATAACAATCCTTAATTATCTCTCTTTCTCTATGCATTAGATATTCAAAATTCAATGTCTCCCTCTGATTAAATCACACCCACGCTAAACATTAAGTTGTAATTTTATTTTGGTATAAGGTAAATTAGGCTAAGTTAAATTTTAACTTTTACAAATGAGTGGTGCACTACATTAGTAATTTGGCCTTCTAGTCATTTGAGTTTTCTGATCACTTCCCAATAGTTCAATGATCTTATGTAAAATTAAACTCACACGTTATTATTAATATCAACGTTGTATTTTGATAGCTGCTTAATTAAATATAGCTAAATGATCTGTCGTTGACCATTGTTATAGGGACTAGATCCTCGGTCTATAGCAAACTTGTTTGTGAATGCAAGCATAGAAGAGATTAGACAAGATAATAAACGAAGAGGACAAGTTTATATATAATGACAAAAAAATATATGCTACTATTCTTATAGTTTATCGGTACAAAGTTAACTACAATGACCAAAAAAATTGGGTGTTTCTTAGTTTAGGTTTATACAATGAAATTCTATTATCTTTATTTTTATTCTCAATCTACAAATTATTTCTGTTTGGATTGACTTTTGGCTTTTTACCTTTTGACTTATTTTTATCATGTTAGCTTAAAATCAAGGGCTTATAAAAACTTTTTAAATTTATTAAAATACTATAAAAGTGCTTAAAACAATTTTGATTTTAAGACTCTTAAAATAAATCAATCCAAATAGGGTAACTTGCAATTTGATAATTAGTCATGTTTAAGTTGATTGACTTTTGGCCTATGACTTATAAGTCAAAAGTTCTAACTTACGATTGTGGACTTTATTTTTGTTATTTTTTACCTAAAAATAACTGCATATGATCACTTTTTTTATTTTACCCAAATACTACAAAATTGTTTAAAAGTTAATTTACTTAAAAACACCTAATATAAGTCAATCCAAACATGCTCAATGTTTAAAATTTCCCTTTTAATTATACAAACACAAAACTTGAGTTTAATTCAATTCCTACTAGTTCAATATATGTGTTTAATTAATCGTTCAGACAATTTTTAATATTGTAATATAGTTTTAAAAATTAAAAAAGATATTACCATACAGTAGTGTTTTAACATATTTATCTCTTATATTATAAATAAATATGATTGTCAAGTAAATATAATAAGGAAAAAGGGTGATATACCCCCGACTTTGCAATTAGAGATTTTTTTAATATTGCAATTAGATATACCCCCGACTTTGCAATTAGAGATTTTTTTAATATTGCAATTAGATATACCCCCGACTTTGCAATTAGAGATTTTTTTAATATTGCAATTAGATATACCCCCGACTTTGCAATTAGAGATTTTTTTAATATTGCAATTAGATATACCCCCGACTTTGCAATTAGAGATTTTTTTAATATTGCAATTAGATATACCCCCGACTTTGCAATTAGAGATTTTTTTAATATAATAAGTAAATATAATAAGGAAAAAGGGTGATATACCATATAGTTAGATAACTTCAATTTTCCAACTTTGAAATTCTTGAATTTAGTATGTTTAAAAGTTGAAGTTAGAAAAATATTAAATTGTATCTGAAAGTTAGATTACTTTGAAGTTAGAAAACAATATTGGATTGTATATGAAAGTCGAAATTAGATTAGTTCAATTTTTCAACTTGGAAATTCTTGAATTTAGTAAGTTTGAAAGTTGAAATTAGAAAAATGTTAGATTGTACATGAAAGTTAGATTACTTTGAAGTTAGAAAAATATTGGATAGTATATGAAAGTTGAAATTAGGTTACTTGAATTCTTGGACTTAAAAATTCTTGAATTTGAAGTTTGTATAGAACTAATTTTAGAAATTAGATATGAACTTAAATTTTTGGATTTTAGAAGTACTTTAGGTTGTGAACTTTAGAAATCTTGAATTATTGTAGGATTTTAGTATTTTAGGTTGTGAACTTTAGAAATCTTGAATTATTGTACAATTTAAGAACTTTAGGTTGTTTACTTTAGAAATCTTGAATTGTAGAAATTATGAACCTCTTAGGTTGTAAACTTTAAAATCTTGATAAAATGTAATCTTTATGAACTAATGTTAGTTCATGTTTTGTGTAGCATGTTTGTGGTATGATTTATATATTGGATGAATTGAATTGAATTCACAGGTGGACAGCAGAAACTGTAAAAAAAAATGCAGGATAAGCGACGGATAGGGTAGTTCGCTTGTCTGGATTTAACTAAATATAATTTTAGACTGCGTCACTTTTCAATTTTTTTTTAAAAATTAAAGAAAAGCGACGAACGTCTCTTTGTCCCCTGCTTTTCAAAATTTTAAAAAAATGATAAATTTAAAACAAATGACGGACTATATATATATATATAAAAGCAACGAACGAAGTCGCATTATTCAAGAAAATAATTTTGTTTTAAAAAAAAATAAAAAACGACATTGTCCATCGATTTTTTGCGGCGGCGTCTGTCACTTTTTGAAAAGCGTCGAGCAAAAGAGCGACAAACTTGATTGCATTGCTTTTTCGTTGATTTTGACAAAAAAAGCAAAGCAATTTGTCATTTTTCGCCAGTTTTTTAGTAGTGACAGTAGGGGTGTATGTCAACCACTTTTGTAATGAAGAATATATAATCGCAAAATTAACGATATATTAAGCCTTTTTTCCTACATATTATAATTATACCAGTAAAATGCGGTAACTCTACTTTGAATTTCGTTCCGCAATCATTCATTGATTTTGTTGATATCATCTTGTCACCTTCTAGATTGAGAACTCACATGCTCATTCAAGAATAAATAGTTATGAATATTTTAAGTAGACTTTATGTGAAATTTTGTTTCCGATTAAATATGTTTCATGTCCTTGAAAGCAGAGAGCTATCAGTATGGGTTGAGCCACCCTATTCAGGGTAACTCGTACATTCTTAAAATTTTGAGGGGTCAAATCAGGCTGTACCATTTTTCCTGTGGAGTAGAAAATGGTCAACCCAACCCACAAGTATGATGGCTGTAGGCTATGCTAGGCCAACCCATTTTTTAAAAAGAAATATTTTTTTATAATTTTTCTATGGAGATAGGAATGATAACTAGACTAGGACCGTACTACTAGTATTGACTTTAGTAGACTGTCTCAATAAAAGTGTTTAGGAACTTTTTTTCTACAAAACTTTTTTGACTTACGTATTAGGAGTAGTACTAATGGCAAGTCTATATCAGTATGTGAAATTACTTACCTGAAAATAGAACCAGTTATCTCGTACAAGAAGTTAAATTATCCTCAATTTACTGTCAGTTGGTGTGGTGTAGAGGATAAACACAAGTTGTGTCACCCTACAGCCTATCCAAACAAAATTTAATATATCTTTGATTTGTTTTCGAAACTTGGCCATTGAAATGGTACAATCAGCTCGTTTGTTGTTGGGCTTGAGTATTGCATCATATCATTTAGACCAGGGAGCACGTGGCCAAGGGGGTAGCTACACTATGTCCCGGTGTCCAAGCGGACACTTTTCTACGAAAATAACATCGTATATAAGTAAAATGATATTTTAAATGGTTAAATAAGACGTTTTGGACACTCTTCAAACAACAAATGTTCATAGCCCATAGGATTTTGGAGCTTAGCCAAAGGTAAGGGGACCAACTTGCACGCGAATTGAATTCCTCACAACTACATTTTATTTTTACATTTTCAAAAGTTATTAATTAATAAATCTTCTATTTTTTCAATAATTCAAATCTAATATTATCTATTAAATAATCTTAAATTAGAGACCTACATGCTACAACTTAAAATTTTAAGGAAAAAATATTTAGAAGGCGATCAAAATTTTTAATTGATTTGAATTTTGATTTTTTTCCCTTTCTTTAAATTTTTTAAATAAAATTTAAAATTAATTATTTAATTTAAAGTTAATCAGAAAATCGTCTTTCCTTTTTCTATAAAGCTAGTAAAAGTGAAAAAAGGCTTTCTATAAAATTTCTTTTACAAAATCTCGTCTGATTCTACTCTTTATTTTCGATTTTTAGGTGAAATCTTTTAAGTATAAATGTGATTTTACTCTAAACTGAATCTTTTTTTCTTTGTCCATTCACTTCCTATTAAATAACATGAACATCGAAGCTAAATATTATGTAGTTTGATTTTAAAATTTTTGATATATTTTCTAATTAAAATTAATAATTACTTTATACTACATAGTTTGATTTACAAAATTTTAGATCACCATTCGTTTAATTATCTTTTTCCTATGCAATTCTTGGACACCCTTCATAAATTTTTGACTATGCCACTGCACGTGGTCATACATCTTATATCATTAATGAGGTCTATACTATTTAATATAGGTATTTTAAATTTGTGGCTTTCAGTTTTATACTAGTATAGACCAGTGTTATCAAAAGCACCCTTAAGCGAGACTCAAAATATATTGAGCATTTCATTGTCTTTTTTGTCCTTAGAGCTGCCCCATATGTGCTACTCTCTGCATTTCTATGTTAATAGATATTCTATAGATTTACCTTGATTTATTATTTGCTCCCTAATAAATAGTTCTCTGTTGTTTGACAGACGTTTACTTCAGTTGGAAATGATATGGATAACGTGTTTGCAGGCTCAGAGGTGCCTGCAGAAGTTAGCACTTTGGTGGCACTTCTTAAGGAGAAGTTAGATGCTTGAAAATTGGTAAAATGTTACTCTCTTTCACGGAATCCTTTTACCCTTTTTCTGATTATAGTTGAGAAGTCTAATATAAATAAGGTTAACACAAGTTTCCAAATTAATATAGTTTCTCATATGTTTGTTTTGCAAATGTTGTTGAAATACTCTTATCACTTCATAATATTGTAAAGTGTTTGAAAGTAGATTGCTTGAGAAAACTGTTTAGCTCATTTTGTGAATCTTTATTCTAGTAGTTGTGTAAAATCGTGAAGGGTACACTATGACTCTTTTTGTGTGGTTAAGTTTTGTTATATACTTACTTTTTCTAGTCTTCAATGATAGTCTTAGTTACATGAGCTTGAAAGCTTACCAAGTCGCGTGAAATATCTTCACCCTACTTGAACTTGAATACAATTTCTTTAATTGCTGTTTTGCATCATACATTTGACAGCACATCACCTCTTCCTCAAAAGTTGTTTCATGCATGTTATGATCCGTAGCAATCACAAGCCTTCCATCAATTTTTTTGATGGACTCATCTATTCTCCCATCAACCTTATCTTTTAAATCCTTCCAATTAATCAAATAAGATTTTTCTGACTCCATAGTAGTAGGAATCAGAGTAGGATGCATTACAACCTATATGGGAATAAATGTTCAACAAAACCACAAAAAATAAAACTTCTAAAATGAAAGATTGCACAAAAAAGAAAACTTAAGTATTCACCTTGTTTTTTTCCAATACTAATGACACTTTCTTATAATCTGAAATTGACGGTTTTTTAGCAAACCATCGATGTAATCTAGGAAGTGGCAAGGGAGACTGTGTTGATGGTTCTCCAAAAGTCTCTCCTAGTATAGGAATTGCTTCGAAAGCCCATACCTGTATTGAAAACAAAAATAGTATTAAATAATATTAGTATAAATTTGAGATCGATACATATTCTGTCATGACCAATTCAATATCTCACCATAAAAGCCTAAGAGAACCCTTGCAAGTTGATGTTTGACTTCAATTTTTCGGACTTAGTATCCATACATGAGCAAGGAGTGTACAGAGAATTGATTGTGTTCTCAAATGAAATCCTACACTAAGGATATTCATTGAATTGAGCCAAATTTGTCACTATATTAATATAACTTGATTTAACAATTCTCTTACGATCACCAGCAGACACGAAACTATCAGCAAATCAAATCAAGACAATCTTCAACTACGTTTGTGTATCAAATCTTTTAGATTCAAATAAATCCTCTAATTCTAAGCCCTGTACATAACCTTTCTTGCTCAATAATCCTAAAAACTTTTTTGCCTTCGTTTTATGATATAAACCCTCACTGGATGAAATTTCTCCACCAATCAATTTCGTAATCAGAGCAAACTCTTTCATGCCAAATCGAATTGGCTTACCCCTAATCATGAACCAAATCTCATTTTTTTTGTTGCAAGAAATTCTCCGCAATAAAATATAGATCGAATTGGCTTACCCCTAATCATGAACCAAATCTCATTTTTTTTGTTGCAAGAAATTCTCCGCAGTAGAATATAGTGAATGATCTGGCTCAAACTTTTTTCCTTCCTATTATGGTCATTTACTTCTAGAAAGGAACCAAAACAAGTTCCCATAAATAGTTTGCGCACTTCTTTATTTTTTTTAATAGTTTCGACAATTTTCCAGTTTGCTGAAATTTTATATGTTGCATTAAAGTAATTTATGAGGTTGAATGTTGTTGTTAAACGAAACAGGGAGAGGTCTATCGAGGTAGAATCAATGTGTTCCTACAAATTAAATAAATATTGTCGGTTATTACTCCAATCATAACTCAAAAATTTAAAAGTTGAAAAAAGCTAAAACATAAAGGTGCACCTGATTATCCCCGAACTCATGTGCAATATCTTCATTATCTACTTGCGTCATGTGCAAAACTGTTTAATCTAAAACTACAATCAAAATAAACAAGACATCACAATCAAATCCCATACTTTCGGGAGATAGCCACATCTCTCTCTTAGATTTACTCCAAGACACTCCTGACATATATACTACATAAAACTAATTCGGTTGAATTAGAAATATAGCACATTGAAAGAGCTATTTCCAATTGACAATCTCACATCCAAAACTGCTCATATGACTACAAATGAAGCACGTATTTCCAATGGCAAGGAGGTACAACAATATATCCAAGTACAACCTAGTATGGATAATATTGAGATTTAGAGAGATAATTGTATTGTAGAAGAAAAAACTCTCATTTGATCAAAGCTTGCATAAGTTAGTTACAGATGTGGGTTTTTATACAAGTCATTCTATACATGTGCTACAACTACTGATTAATTAACCATCTAAGCTAACAATTTCACCAACTAACAGAGTTTATCAACTAACGACCTAACTAACATAATTTATCAATCAATTAACCAATTTCAATAGACAGTAGAAATTTTAAACCAACAAATGATATTACTATAAAATCTTACTCCTAATTAAAACACAACCAACATTTTTCACAAAGAAGAGATAACGAATTCGCAATTCAACAACACTCACTACCACAATCAATTACTGAGCACTATGCAAGACAAAGCATCTTACTATCAAATATGAACCACCAGCACCATATTCATTATCAACTGATAAGGAACAACCCATCCTATCAAAATATGAAAATGCCAATACTGTGTATGCATGTAATCAGCATCGACACTCTTTTGCTTCTTGGGTTCTCTCAAAGCCATTTTGATTATTCTTTGTTTAGTAAACATGTTGGCCCTGAGTTAGTAGTGGTCCTAGTTTATATTGATGATCTATTAGTTACAAGCAATACTCTCTCTCTGATTTTACAAACTAGGAATGACTTAAAGCTAAAGTTTAAGATGAAAGACTTGGGTGAACTTAAATTTTTTCTTGGAATTGAATTTGACAAGCCAGGAAAGGAATGATGATGTGTCAAAAGAAGTATGCTCTGGATTTCATAGTTGAATAGGGGCTTAGTCGGTCTAAACTACGTAGTTCTCCGCTAGATATATTTCAACCATCAGCTTGAAGAATAACATTTTTCTTTATTTCAATACCGTGTCTTCTATTGCGTCGGTTCTATTTTCGCTCCGATTTTCATTTTTACATATAAAAAGAGATCATTATTATATTATGATCATGTATTGCTAACCAATATAGTGATCATATATTGCAAAGATCACAAACAAAACTTTATTTTACTGTTTCATTCTTCTATTTAATAGGTAAGTGCTTATAAAATATCATTTCTTAAAGTACCTTTCGAAAATGCATAGGATTAGAGTAAACTTGCAACGTTCTTATATAGTTTAGACCTTTGTGTTCTACTTTAGAAGATAAATTAGTTGTGCGTTCTAATTTGTTACTCTCCTTGTCCATTTCACTTATCCGCCATATTAAAAATAAACGTTCACTTTTACATCAAAATCTCATTAAATTAATACTTGGTAAATTAATAATCTCTCTAAGATAATATTTTCTTCCGGTTCCGATTTGGGCCAATGGAAAAAATCACACATTTCGATAAGATAATATATTTTCAGGAGACCCCTATATAAATATATGGTCCCATTAATATTATAAATTTGTACAAATACATCTAAGACAATTTAGGGAAATATGATTCTATAGTATTTTATTTTTTGTTAAAATTTAATTCTAGTTGAAGTTTATCTCTAATTTTTGTTATTATATCCAAAAGTTCTTGTGTTGTCTTTTTTATTTGCACCATAAAATTGTGAAGAGTTCTAGATGCGATAAGTGTTTCCTTATGCGTCACTTGTTCCAAATGTATTGTATCATCTTCAACTTCATCATCAACATTGTTTTTTTCCAATGATGTCTTCAATTTCTTTTAAGTTCTAGACCTCTGAACATGTATCACTTTCATCCGGGTAATCCAACAAGTTCTTGACGTCTATTTTATTGCGATAACTGAGATAATTAATCATGACCTCAAGTTCATAAATGATGTTTCAAGTGAGTTCATTCAAATTCTTTAAGATTTCATTCCCCCAACAAATTTTGCAGTGTTGAAAACAATTTGCTATTGTTTTTTGCTTTGAACATTTGTTGTCCAAGTCTAGATTGCAAAATTGATAGCATCCAAAACATAAATATTTTTTGGATCCGTTTGTCCCACTTCGTAGCCTTCTAAAATATCATATGATAAAAATATGTTGCGATAATACATCTTGAAAGCTCTTATTATTGCAGCGTCACAAGATTGAACTCGAAAAACTTTTTAAATGAATAAATATGACTTTATCGATTAAATAATTTCTCTATGAAATAATAATATTTCATGGTCTCACCTATATTAATTTAGTGAGGTTATATTGTACTTGTCCAATTTAGAAAATCAAGAGATATTTTACTATTTTAAACCTACTTTACTTTACATTCAATTGTTTTAAGTGTTTTCAATTTCTAATCTCACACATAATAATTGTCATTTTTTTTCCGAGTAGTCTTTAATACTTGTTCTTGATACGGTGCAAATTGAGATAATATTCCATATGTCACTCATTCAATTTTGATTTTTATTTCTAAAGTCACTCAATTATGGATTTTTATCTCATAAATTCATTTAACTTTGATTTCTAACACAAAAATTACTGAAATATGGGTTTTTTTCTTTCACAAAGTCACTCAACTTTGAATTTTAACTCAAAATTCACTTAACTATGGAAATTTTACTTACAAAACCACTCAATCTATTTCATTATTTTTTAATTAAAATTTGCTTATATAAAGTTTTTATTTCAAATCAAATTTTAAATAAATAAAAATATACTTATCTATTAAAACCATTTTAATGACCCACTCAATCAAGTTTACAATCGGTAAAGCTACTTCCCTGTTCATGCAATAGTCATTTTACCCAAAAATCAAACCCACATGGAATTTTGTAAAATGTAAATATTTATGTTTTAGTAATTAATCAAATTTATGAAAAAATGATCAGCATTCGGACTCTCAAGCCATACAACAAAGTGTTTAATAATAACTTTTTCTCAAATTAATTATTTTGTGACCAATTAATTTTCCAACATAATTTAAGCTTAGCTCATATTGCTCCCTTCTTTTTTATTTACTCGACAAATTTTGATTTTACGTACTCATTAAGAAAACGGTGATTATAGAAATTTTACTCTTATTAATTGATATGGGCCCAAACATATTTATTTACTAGGTCATGACATTAACTCAATGTTAATAAATTGAGGATACAATAAGAAAAAAAAGTGTCCTTCCTTGATTTGTCAAAAAAATAACAAGTAAAAACCCGTTGTCCGTGATCAGGTTTGTTCTTGCCTTGTATTCTTTGTATTATACTGTTTAACAATTTTAATTTAAAACATGTTATTTGGATCTACCCAAATTTTGTCACCCAAATATTAGGTTCTTTTCTGACGAAAATTCTTGTCTATGATATCCGATGCCTCAACTGAAAAATATGGTAATTAATTTTAGGTATTTCACACTGAGTTTGAAAATTTGGACTATTCTTAAGTTTGTTATTATAATTTGATTAATAACTTAGAGTTGTCGAAATTGGGTGTTTCTTAGTTTAGCTAGGTTTATACAATGAAATTCTATTACGTTTATTTTTATTCTCAATCTACAAATTATCTCTGTTTGGATGGATTTTTGGTTTTTTCCCTTTTGTTTTATTTTTATCATGTTAGCTTAAAATCAAGGGCTTATAAACACTTTTAAAATTTATTTAAACACGTTTAAAAACTATTTTAATTTTAAATCCTTAAAATAAATCAATCCAAATAGGTTAACTTGCTTTTTGACAATTAGTCATGTTTGGGACTTTGGGTTGGATTGATTTTTTGTTAGTCAAAAGTTCTAACTTATGACTTTAGACTTTATTTTTGTTATTTTAACTTAAAAATAAGTGCTTATAAATACTTTTTTATTTTATCCAAATACTAAAAAATTGTTTAAAAATTATTTTACTTAAAAACATCTAATATAAGTCAATCCAAGCATGCTCATTGTTTGAAGTTCCCCTTTTAATTATACAACTCAAAACTTGAGTTTAATTCAATTCCTACTAGTTTAATGAATTCTTTAATTAATCGTTCTGATAAATTTTAATATTGTAATATAGTTCTAAAAATTAAAAGAGATATTACCATACAGTAGTGTTTTAATTTATCTCTTCTTTTAAATATGATTGCGAAGGAAATATTATAATAGGGAAAAGGGTGATATACCTTGACTTTGCAATTTAAAGTTGATATACTATTTGTTATAAAAGTGTTTCATATATATACCTATTGTTACACAAATGCCTTTCTTTGATATTACCATACAATAGGGTTTTAGATTACTTTTTTTTAAAAAAATAAATAAAATAGTCGTTAAGATTCCTGACCCAATTAGTGATGACTATAAGGTCAAGGTAAAAAAAAATCATGTTATTTGCATTAGTGATTAGAATTTTGGATTGGGATATGACCCAATTAGTGATGACTATAAGGTCGTTAAGATTTCTGAAGATGATTTAGAGGCACCCACTGAAATTCTCTCACTAAAAACTGGTTCATGTAGAAAAATTTATGAACCTTCCAATGCGATAATATGGACTATTTGACATCAGTACGAAGAACATTTCATTGGCTTGCTGATTCCGAAGGATATAGGTCTTCTCTGTTTTCATTTAATATTTCAAATGAGGCGTTTGGAGAATTACCATTGTCAAAGGAGATGCCCTTGTTGTGTGACACGATCGAGCAAGGCCTAACAGTGTTAGATGGAATGCTTAGTGTGAATTTTGTTTGTGTCAAGGAGGATACTATTGTTTTTGATCTGTGGGTAATGAAAGAGTATGGTATCGAAGAATCTTGGACTAAATTATTCACAATGAGAGATAGCAGGAAACGTTTTCAAGTGTTACCAATCGCTCCAAAATATATATTTGCAGATGGGCGAGTGTTGCTGAATTCAGATAAAACAGATGTGCTTAGAACATTCAAAGAATCCGACAGAAGAAGCAATCTCATAGGGCCTCTAACTAGTGATGAAGATACCATGAGATGGGACGGATATACTTACACAGAGACACTCATCTCTCCAAAAGATTGTGTTCTTGCTTGGTACTAGTATCGGTTGTTACCCGTTGTATTTTATCATGTGTGTGGTGCTCAATTGGAACAAATCATAGTTCGTGACTATCTAAATATAATTTACTGACAAGTTTAATAGGATTAATTCGAATGAAGATTGAAAATATGAAACGTGCTTTCGTTTTGTCTCGCTACTAATAGCAAACTTAAAAATCTTGTTTGAATATTCTTATTTCTTACGTTCGTCCCGTTACTAATAGCGAAGGTAAATATATTTTTTTGTTTGCACTCCTATTTATGAAGAAGAGAATTATATATAAGTACTAAGTTTAATTTTGTATTATACTTAATTTTAAAATTCTGAATTCACCTAGTCGATATGAACGTATGCAAAATAAAATTAGATAAAATGGTGCCCGCACGATTGCTAAAAGAATGGGGAACCTTAAATCCTTAATTTAGAAATATATAGTTTAATTTTTTTTAAATCTCTCCGCAAAAACTTGCCCACCTCAAATACTACTTTGTTTTAGGCAAACAAAAACAGAGAATAGAATGTTGTTTTTTCATAACAATCCTTAATTATCTCTCAGCCTTTTTTGCTTTTCTCTTTCTTTATGCATTTGGTATTCGAAATTTACTCTCTCTTTCATTAAATCGCTAAAATTAAGTTGTAATTTTAAATTTGGCATAAGGTAAATTATAATTCTTACATGAGGATACTTTGTCCAAATGTTGATAAAGAAGATGGGTTGGAGACAGTGCTGGAGGTGCCAATTCCAGATGAAATGTTCAAAAGTATGGGGAGTAATGCAGCTCTTAGATGGCAAAATATGGCAACATGGATGAAAGCTCAAACATCTGATAAATGGTCTTCACCTATTGTTGCTGCTCGTTATAATGAACTCAGTTTTCTACTTTATATGGTGGGATCTCCTCTTATCCCGTTTCAAATCCAATTGGGCCAATCCGTTAATCGTCCTGTCAAACATTCTTCTATTGTAAGTTTTGGCATTTATATTTCCTGATCAACTTGTAGACACCTCGACTAATTGTTTGAAATTGATGTGCAGGAAGCGTCTACAGCGAAATACATATTGCAACAATACATAGCAGCAACAGGGGGACAACCAGCGTTAAACGCAGTGAATAGTATGTGTGTAATTGGGCATGTTAAAATTACTGGATCTGATTTCCATCAAGGTGATCAAAGTGTGAAGGTGAGAAAAAGTGACGAAAACGGAGGCTTTGTGCTTTGGCAAAAGAATCCTGACCTTTGGTGCTTAGAATTGCTTATCTCTGGATGTAAAGTCATTTCTGGCAGTAATGGCAAAATCTCATGGAGACAATCTTCTAATCAAATTAGGCCAATCTCCAAGGGTCCTCCGAGACCTCTCCGCCGCTTCCTGCAGGTAAAACAAACTTAAACTGTCACACATATGTTATAATAGTTGATTCGTGAAACTATTTTGTCACATTAAAGTAATTGAACTATTCGCGGACGGAAATTTGGCCTTCCAGTCATTTGAGTTTTCTGATCACGTCCCAATAGCTCAGTTATTTTAACGTGACAGAAAAATAGTTGTCTAACTTGACCATACGTGAAATTACTCACACATTAATGTTAGTATCAACATTGTTGTAGGGACTAGATCCTCGGTCTATAGCAAACTTGTTTGCGAATGCAGTCTGCATAGGAGAGAAGATAATAAACGAAGAGGACTGTTTCATTCTCAAACTAGACACAAATCAATCAGCATTGGAGGCACAAAGTGGTCCAAATTATGAAATACTTCATCACACCATTTGGGGATACTTCAGCCAAAGATCAGGTCTAATGATCAAGTTTGAGGATTCCAGGTTGCTAACAGTTAAGACCAGCAGGGACGATGAGGGCGTCTTCTGGGAGACTAGCACAGAATCTGTTATGGAGGACTATAAGCATGTTGAAGGAGTTAATGTTGCGCATAGTGGCAAAACTTTTGTTACAGTTTTCAGATATGGTGAGCAATCTGCAAACCACAAGAGGCAGCTGGAAGAAAGATGGAAAATTGAAGAGGTAGATTTTAATGTTGGAAGATTGACAACTGATTTCTTCATGCCTCCTTCAGATTTCGATAAAGAACGTGCTCGAGTCTAGAATAGATGATGAAAATTATGTACTTGAAGCATATTCAACACAATTTTGCAGTATATACACAAACAGAAAGCTTTTTCTCCTCTCTCAAGAAAGTTTTTTTAAAAACTACTGTACTAATTTGAACAGTATATAATAGAGAAATTTGTCAAGTTTCTATCTGATAACAACTCTTTGCCTCTACATATAGTAACCTTAACTTTCTTATCTTCGGAAAATTAAAAAATGGAAGAAGTATCTCATACCAGTTAGGATCTAGGACGAGCTCTGTGAGTTGAATTGAACCCTCATTTTCCTCTCGGGCTATGTATACATATACAAAAAACAGTTAAAATGTATGTACGTATTTTAAGAGCACATACATTTGAACTCACCGTCTATATACATAATTTTAGCTTCTGAAGATCACAGTTACTATTCAACAAAACACTTGTGGCTTTGTGCTGTTCTTACACAATGGAATACAATTCTTTCTTCCACATTGAAGCGCTTAGTATTTCATAACAATCAATCACTTTTCTATTATTTTTTTCCTTCTAAAACATGTAATCAAAAAATCAAGAACGGACCTGCAGTTTGCTGCTTCATGAAGTGTATTTAAGAACTTACCAAGGACATCAACGGTTTACTACGTAGAATCGAATCACAATTCGACTCGCAAGTTAAGTTTGGAACTATGATGATTTTACTTTCTGAATACTCAAATACTCTCTTAAAACGGTATAACAAAAAGCACAAAGCTATCCTCTATAAGACAATGTATTATGTACATATGATACTAGTATCATCAGTAAATTAAACACAAGCGCAAAACATGTCTATCGAAAGTGTATTTCAGCGCAAAACTACTAGCAACAAATCCAGATTGTTTTTTGCATGAATTAATCCAATCATGATGTTTTTTGAGTTTTCACCAACATGTGATTTCATTGTGGAAAGACAAAAATCAGAGGAGAAAAAATTTACAAGTATGAAATCCTAAATAAATACTAGTTTTTCCCTAACAGCGAAAAATGCAATGAACTGACAGTGTAATCTTTTCACAAATGCCGCCTTTCGCAATAACCAGACAGCAGATGGCATAATCATCATTCATGTATGTGAAAAGCGGTGATCACACAAATGGGGGATTCTTGATATTCTCCAAGTCATAACTTTCTCCCTGTTGCAGTTGTTTGCTCCATCTTCATTTGTCTTAGACTTAATTCACGTATTCCCTGAAATAGTTTAAAATGGGATCAAACACGCATCAATGACATTAGGACACATCTAAAAGGAACAATCACAACATAACAAGAATCTAGGAGAGCAAACTAGGTAGAATTAAGAAAGTTATCTTTGTCTATAACTTTTAACAAAGGACAATACAAAATAGCAGCAACAATCAGCGCATGTTAGAGGCTAAAGAGAGAGATCCAGCCATAAAGAATGTTGTTTTTCAAGCCAAAGTTACTGGCCTATAGAAAGGAAAAACGGAACATCTTACTATCCATCACCTGCCAACCTTTGGGAACAATATTGTTAGGCCATCGTGTTTCATGCCAACCAACTTGACCAATTAAGTTGCAGAAAGAAAAGCTACTATTTTCTTCATCAAAAAAGAAAAGCTACTATTTTATCACTGTGTACTTATAATAGGAAGTTACTGCACATTTCATGTAAACTGCCCTATAAGAGGCAAAGAGAACTTTCAACTCGTTATTTCATACATATATAAATACTGAGAACTTTCTTCAACTCTTATATGGAGTAACAAGAAATTTCATAAGCTTCATCAGAGAAAATAAATAAATAACACAAGAATAGGCACATCAAAGTCAAAAAAGAGAACTGTGTTGTTATCAAGTCCAATCAGCTCCAACGAGAAAGTTGTATTTTGTCAATGAAAACAAGGAGAAATTTTCGACTGGAGCAAACGAATTATAGAAGATCATCTCATGTTGATGGTAAAAGTGAAAGACAGAAGTGATGGACCTATCTACCAATATTATCAAGAATAACAAGTTAACAACAGATGTTCTGAAATACTACATATTTTACACTATCATGTCATTCAATATAGCAAGATGGAACTGAAGGAATGTTCTTTTATCTTTTCCATATGCAAATCGCTAAAGTTCAACATAGCATAATAGCCAAGTACAGTCAGCAAGCAGGTTAATTCTAGCCAAGGAAGAAGAAAAATAAGTTTTCACATCAAAGTTTATTAAAAATACAACTCATGAATCTAGTTACTGAAAACACTTATTCCTATGAATGGGTCCACACAGAACAAACCACAATTAGATGGTTGCAAATAGTTAAAGGAAGCAACCAAAAGGAACACAGAAAACTAGTAAACTTGCGTCTGTAGAATATAGCCACATTAATGATAAAATGTAATCAATGAAATCTCAAATTAAGAAACAAAAAGAATGTAAGCATTAACATCGCACCAAAGTGGCACTCAAGGGTATGGCCTAGTGGTCAATGAAGTGGGATGAGAAAATGAGGTATAATGTTTAAATCCCAGATTCCCATCTGCCTAAGCCAACCCGGAACCTATGTTGCTGGGAGGTAGCAGGTACCCCGTGGAATAGTCAAGACACATAAGCTTGCTCGGACAATGAACAAGAAAAAGAGTAGTGCAAGTTTAAAAACCAGAAATAATAATATAATAACACTAGTAGCGAAAAATCTTCCATTCTGGGCCGGTGACATCAGCTGTTGAATTTTAGCCCATAATCATAATCTAGCGTGACGTGGGAGAGAATTTCCAAAAGTTTCCTAACTGAAGCTGGTTAGGTGCCAGCGTCAGTTAGGGATAGTTGGAACTTCTCTCCCGCCTAGTAGTCTTAGTTACCATGGGACTTTTCTCTCTCTATGTGTGTGTATGTGTGTGTGTATATTTATATATATATATTTGAAACAGCGAATATCTCAGGAAAGTCAAGTTACGAAATTGCAGCAGATACCAGTTTATTGGGTAAATTTGATTTAGCATCCAAGGAGATTAAAATAAATAAATCAGGGAGATGCTTTAGTCAAAATGGCTAACTTCGGTATTAGTCAAAATGAATACTCTAAGCTGAAACTGTTGAATTGAAGCAACAGTAGATTCCACCACCAAATAGAGTTATAGAAGATATTATAATCTTCTGCTCAGTGTATTATTTCTGACCAAGTCAACATTATGATAGTTGTGAGCGAAAGAGCAGAAAAGTATACATCCAATGTGCTACAGTTCATTATGATATCTTCTTAAATATAATAAACTCACACAACAATCAGATTAAGTTAGTGGATTGTGAAAAGTTTAAGAAACGGTAAGTACCTAAAAGTTGCATTGCAAGGAATAGACCAAATTATGTTGCATTTTTCAGTTTCCTTTGACTTGGACTTACCATATACCTTAAAGTTCAAGGAAAAACTACTTAAATTCATCGGTAGGAGTGATAATAGACAAGTGAAGCATTTGCAACATTCTAAGTGTAATATTATCTCCAAAATAAGGAAACTAAAGATGACAAGTGAAACATACAAGCAAATTCTAGTTAATTTTTACATAAACAGGTGTGATGTCTAAATGCAGACAATTCAGAGATCTAGCCTAGTGATCCAAGAGAATGGTGCAATACATGAAAAAGTAAGTCTTAGGATTAATATAGGAAAGTTGAAAGAAAAGATTGATACAAGAGACTAGGTAGATATTTTAGTGCACTGATCTGTCAGCATTACCAAATAATGATTGAAGATATTAAAAGGAAATGAGGTAATCCTAAAATCACATGGAAGAAAGTTAGCTCAAACTTGGTGAAGAAAAAAACACAATGAAAGCAAAATATCATTTGAGCAATGCCAACTAGTCGAGATTAACTTAGTCGTGTTGATACATGTAAGTCTGGAGTACGCTGAACGTCTTCTTTATTTATTTACAGATTTGTATAACAGAAAGATAAATAGAACCACTAGGGTTAGAGAGCTTCAAATTTGTCTTACAAAGAAATCATAAGAGTATTGAAATGAAACATAAACAAATGAAGTCAAAATGATATTGAAAAATCTATATAGTAAACCCCAATTAAACTGAGATTTAAAGTATGGTTGCTATTGTTGTTAAAGCTTCATCGACACACAGTTAAAATGACAATTATTGTAACAATGAATTAACAGCAGTAAAGATCACAAGAGTGCTACAAGGCTTAATGTTTGTCTAATATCCCACACCCACACTCACACCCACACCCACACCCAAATCACCATGAGAATTGGATTCAAAGGGAAAGAGAGAGCTAACCGATGAATGAAGAGGTGGTGATTCAATAGGAATGTAGCGTACAGACATCTTAGCGATCTCAGAAAGGGCATCCTCGGGGACTCCAGGAACGTCACTGGTTAACTCCTCGTAGGCAGCCTCAAATGCTTCCTGCCAAAACTTTAGCAATTTGATCCCACGGCTGTTTGTGTATACATCCCACATATGCTTCACTAACTTCTCCCTTTCTTCCATTTCCTGCCAAAAATAGATACAATTTCCGAAAACCAATCAACGAAATATCAAGTTACTAATAATTAGGTAATCCAATCAATCAATCAGCTCTGTGTCAATCCCAAACAATGAGGTTGAAAAAGGGAAATGTACGGACCAGAACGTCGAGATCTTCGGGGAGGGGAATGTCGATGTCATCGGATATGGCGTTGAGGTTACCGGCGGACCAACGGAGAGTAACAGTTCCGGTGAGCATAGACCAGAAAGCTAACAATAAGATAGCGGTAAAAGCCCAAAACTTGTAACGGCCTCTACCGAAAATGGCGGAGTATGAAGTTTCCTTTTTGGAAGTCGTGAACGACGATGAAGGTGCCGTCGGCGTTGATATGGGAAGATCATCATCCTTCATCTCAATTTTCCCTTCTCTCTCTTTTTTTGTACAAATAAAATTCCTCTGCCCTTTTTCTTTTTATATGTATTTATTTATACGTTTGGTTTATTTGAATTTGATTGGATCTCTATTCTGGGATTCTGCAGGATAATATATTTTCATGGCCACACTATTTTTACTTGTAATTAGGTTAATATTTAAAATTTACTTATTTTGATTAAAACAAAAAATGAACCGATATAGCAACTATTTATATTTATATATTAGTACAATAGGAATTTATATATAGCCAATTATTACAAGGTTATAGAAGTAGTGGATTGTTTCCGGACTCTTTAAATTCAAAAGTATTTTTAAGGTCTAATCATGAATAATGAGATGCAATTATTCAAACAGATAAATAAATAAACATATTTTTGACTATTTAAAAAGTGAAAACAGCAAAATATCGGTTAACATGTGTGCTTTAAAAAGAAATTCACAAGATAGAGAGTATGACATGCATTTTTTGGGGTTTGGTCTTAATTTTACGATGAGAATATATAGATTTGTCTATGTTATTGGTTTAAAATCTATTTATAAATTGAGTTTCAAGTATTCTTTTATGTTGTGTTTAGTTGTGATTTTAAAGTCATGTTTACTAGTTGTGATTTATGCTTATTAATTGTGATTTATAATTATGTTGATAACAATGATTTATAAGTCATATATAATGGCAACAATAAGTTATATTTACGAGTCCGAATTAAGAATTACATTTATTATTGTTGGTTTATAAATTATAATAAAATATGATTTTATAATGTTTCTTTTTTGTGTTTTTCACATTTTGTTTGGAATCAATTTTGCAATTCCTTTTGCCTTTCCCTTTTTATATGTATTTATTTATACCTTTGCTTAATTTGAATTTGATTTGTATTTTTATTATGGAATTCTCTGCTATCGTTATGGCGCAGGATTATCTATTTAATGATCATCCTATTTTTATTTGAAACTAGGTTGTTATTTCAAAATTAACTTATTTTGATAAATATTTTTTTGACCAATATAGTAATCTTTTTATATTTATATATTAGTACCATTGAAATTTATATTTAGCCAAATTATTAAGAAGTTATAGAAGTAGTTGATTGCTTCAAGCCTCTCCAAATTTAAAAGTATTTTTAAGGTCGAATCATAGATTAATGATATGTAGTTATTTAAATAGATAAAAAATATAAATAATTTTTACTATTTAATAAATGGAAATAGCCATGAATCCGTTCACATAAAAAACACAGAATAAAGAGTGTGAACCTACATTTTTGGGACTTTGATCTTAAATTTATGATGAGAATGTATACATTTCTTTATGCTATTGGAGTAAACATTATTTATAAGTCAAATTTTAAGTATTATTTATATATTGTGTTTAGTTGTGATTTTTAAAACCTATGCTTACTAGTTGTGATTTATAATTGCGTTGATAATAACAATTTATAAGTCATATTTAATGGTAATGATGTCACATTTTCGATTACAAAACTTTAAATATTACTGCACCGGTGACCAAAACTCTTTTACAAATAATTTGGTCCAGCAGGACCAGTACTCCAAGCCCCCACGCCTAGCTAGTTGAAATCAGAAAAAATGCGGTGTCCGTACTGCTCGGCGGAGCAAGGGCGGTGTACCAGCAGCACTAGTGGCAGACCGATAACAGAGTGCACATCCTGCGGCCGGGTAGTGGAGGAGCGATTAACCCAATCCCACCATCTTTTTCATACCCGTGCCCAAGATTCTCCTCTGTGCCTGGCTACTTCCGATCTCCCCACTCTTCCCATCTCCGCCACTAACGACGATGAAGACCCATTTGAACCCACTGGTTTCATCACCGCTTTCTCTACTTGGTCTCTCGAACCCTACCCAGTATTTGCCCAATCCTCCATTTCATTCGCCGGCCACCTCGCAGAGCTCGAGCGGGTCCTCGAAACGACGTCAACTTCCTCCAGTTCGTCTTCTTCCTCTGTCGTGGTGGAAAATCTCCGGGCTTATTTGCAGATTATTGATGTGGCTTCTATTCTGCGACTGGATTATGATATTTCGGACCACGCGTTTCAGCTCTTCAGGGATTGTTCTTCGGCGACTTGCTTAAGGAATCGGAGTGTTGAAGCGCTTGCTACTGCTGCTCTTGTGCACGCTATCAGGGAAGCCCAAGAGCCGAGAACTCTCCAGGTATGTTAAATTGGTAAATGGATGCCATAAATACTATGCTATTGCTGAATTTGAAAGGGACAAAACTAATCAAGCTCTAAGCTTTGCTCTGTCTATACTAATCCAGCTAATTGGCATCTAGTTGAACTCTTGCCAAATCTTTTGAAGTAAGGAACATCTTTGTAAAGGAATCGGGGGTCCAAAAACAATAGGACTTCATATATTGGGAAAATAGCTACAATAGATGTATTTGGTATGGCAGAAAATATCTTTCAAAGAAGTGGTACTACCGTCCATTGTCAGCGGTACTCATTTTTCTTTCCAAATACCACAGCTGTTACTGTGTATCACTTGCTTCAATCAACACAATGTTAATGTTTCCAATATTCAATACTACTACTAAATCACCAAGACAGTATTGTTAACATTTCAATCAATAGGTATGGAACTTTGGTGTTACAATCTTTTTTTAAAAACAAATAAGGTCATTTAATTGAGTAGAACAGTGCCAAGAGAACGCTGGTAATTACAGCTATGTAGCATACTGATTCAGCTGAACCTTTGTCATTGTTAGCTCGTTTCGTCTCGCTATTTCCTTTCTTGTTCTCTTGTTCAAGCTTATTTCCATCCTAGGGTTTATTCTGATGTTGATAAACTTTTGCCTTCTCCAAACCTCTCTTTCTCACTTACTACTTTTCCTCTTTCTTATCTTAAGTGGAAGATACCCTATATGTAGGAAAATCATGGAAGAGAAGGAAAAAAACAAAGTACAAAGAGGGAAATACAAGAGAAGACAGGAAACTTTTGGTGGGCTGTAAGGGAACTTCTTTCTCCTCGCCCTTTCTCTCCCTCCCCCTACCCCCAGTCCCCCACCCAATGTTCTTTTCACGTGTTTTTCTAGGAACAAACAAGAGATGGGAAGCTCTTGTACTTCTTTCCTCTTCCCTTCCCTAGTTTCCTTTAGTAGTGTGCCGAACCTGGAGTTGCAGTATAGTTGCATCAAAAATATCCTGTGATTGACCATTGACAACAAATCTGCTGCTAACTTTAAAGTGGTTAATAGATACTACCCATTTGATTGCACTTAAAGCCAAGCAAATGGTCAATAACCTTAAGCTCACAATTTGAATTTTGTTTCTTGGTCTTCGTTAAACATATACTCCATGAAATAGAACAGTGCTTCAAAATAGCAACAACAATGTAGAAAGCATCATCATGAATAAGGGCCTTTAAGATGTATTGAATGTGAAGTACTGCCATTGTGTTACTACTGTCAATTGTCATTCTTGTAGTAAGAGAGCTAGAGAGAGAGAGAGAGAGGGGTCTCAAGATTGCTAACATGTCATTTTTGATATTATGCTAGTGTGTCTTTGTCAATGGTTGTTGATTGTAATTTGTATACCATGTTTACTTTGAAATAATTAGACATTCTTCCAATTGTAGGTCAAACTGAACATTTGGCTTTTTTTCCCCTCTTCCATTGGATGCTTAATTTTTTGTAACTGAGTGGTAGTCTGAGATGCATTTCATAAAAAAACTTCCATGAACTTTCTGATTTTTCTGCGCTTCTCTAATTTGAATTAATTGATAACTAGGAAATATCAGTTGCAGCCAATTTACCTCAGAAGGAAATTGGGAAGTACATAAAGATTCTTGGAGAAGCGTTACAACTCAGTCAACCTATCAATAGTAATTCTATATCAGTACATATGCCAAGGTTTTGTACACTCCTTCAGCTGAATAAATCTGCTCAGGTACCTAACGGTTCATTCAAAAGTTAGTAATCAGTTGCCTTGGTTAATTGTATATGCTATTGTCATTAACAAAAAATCAATAGCCGAAAAAAGCTCTCTTTCCCAATCAATTTGTTTGAGACTGCGAATAAGTCATGTCATGTTGGTCCTATGTGTTTACTCAATTTCATCAAGTTATTGTTTAGTTTACTTGAAGGTTCCTCTGTATTTACTAAATCTTTTGAATGTATCTTGCACAACAATTGCATCAGGAGCTGGCGACTCACATTGGTGAAGTAATCATCAATAAATGCTTTTGCACTAGAAGGAATCCAATTAGCATCTCTGCTGCTGCTATATATTTGGCATGTCAACTAGAGGACAAGCGGAAGACCCAGGCTGAAATATGTAAGGTGACTGGACTAACTGAGGTTACTCTTCGTAAGGTGTACAAGGAGCTTTTGGAGAACTGGGATGATCTCCTACCCTCAAGTTATAAACCAGTTGTTCCACCAGAGAAGGCTTTTCCTTCAGCTACCATTGCTACAGGCCGTTCATTAACACCTAGAGTTGATTTAGTTGAGGGAACTTCATCTGAGAGGGACAAGCCTGTTAAACCAGTCAACTCATTAGATGTATCTCCTCAGATCAGAGGCAAGGAGGACTCTCATAGCAAAGATAATATTAATACGACTCAATTATCTTGGCCACCACCATTTTGGAAGCCTGAAGCTCCTACTGAAGGTGGTGTTAAAACAGCTACAGAGAAGAGTCAGAATGCTACTCAAGAAATGGAAATTGATTTATAATATAAATCTCAGTAAGATGCACCTTTTCACAAATAGCAAAAACTGCTTCTAGTTCTTTGATGTCAGCCAGTTCTCTTATCACCTGTGTCAACTGCAACTTCAGCTTCAGTGTTCTGAATCTCCAGCCTGCGGTATCACCTGGCTCTTTTGGAATGTTCAAGCTGTACTACCACCAAAGGTTGCATCTAACCCTGTAGATAGAGGATTCATTTAGTAAAGTCAGGATGAGGAGCCATATGTAGCTGGATAAACGGATAAGCAATTACTTTGGTTAGAAGATGGGGGACTATGAGAGGGAGAAATAGTAGTTACAAAAACGCCTCGTGTAAGTTTCATTTGGTACTCTCGTGGAGCTTTGAGCAACCAGGTGCTTAAATGGACATTTCCGCAATCATCTAAAAGTCCTATTCTCCTTCTACTTCTCATAATAGTTTTTTTCTTAATATAAGCATCAGTTAGAATGGTAATGATATACTAATATCCTATTTCTTCTCCCAACACATTTAGCTTGGAACACTCTGGTATGGAATTCTGAACGCCGCTGGTGATAACTTTTCGCCTTTATATAGTATGCCTTATTGATATAAAAATGGAGAAAAGATCTTAGGTACTCCATTTACATGGTTTAGTCCTTTTCTAATTTTATTTGCCACAGTGAATCGCAGGTAAGAAACTTAGTTCTTTTGCTTTGAAAGCTCCTAAGAAATACTATATGCCAAATGGAGGTGCTAGAGCAGGAGTAATTTCAGTAGTCGTCAGTTTACCAAAGTGACTGAATTTTTTTTTTTACGGAAAAATTACGCAGCTTCACTTAGATATTGTCATTACATAATTTTTTATTTTTGGCTACAACTTCGCAGCTGGCATCATTTTCCACTGTACATTTTTCTAAGAAATAATCCGACTATAGGATTGTATTCGTGTTTTATAACTCAAAAGTCATCCGACTTTAATTTTTTAAATATCAATAAATACTTTATATGTCCAACAATAGTTGTTCATTATTGATTTGATGCAGGAATTAAGAAGTCGTAAATGATAAATGTAATTTTACTAAATAACCCTTATTAAATATGAGTCATCTAAGTATTAAAAAATGAACCATATTTAATAGTAAAGGTTTTATTGTTCATTTCAAAATTGTATAGTGGACAAGTAAAGATGGATCAGGAGTATGTTATTTAAGTGTTTGATTTTAAAATAGAGAATGCATGTGTATTTAAATTATTACTATATTTTTGTATAATTTCTATAGTATAAGAGTGTAACTATTTGATTTTAATATAATTTCTATAGTATAAGAGTGTAACTATTTGATTTTAAAAATAGAGAGTATCTTTATCATTAAATCATGGTACTTATTTGTGTTTGATTTTAAAATATTGAGGGATGCAATGTATAATTTAATCACTTTTCAGGGTGTGCAGTTGTACTCTAATATTTTATCTATTTTAATAAGAAAAGTTTTTTTGTAGGAGTCGTCAATTCGAGTCTCGCAATATAAAGACATAATACATAAATATGACTCTTAACTTGGCATCAATCGATAACTATGACCTTTAATTTTGGATATGCACAAGTAGACACTTAAACTTGTATAAAATTGAACAACTAGATGCATTCGTCCTATATGACACTTTACATGAAAATTTTGTGTCTTATGTGGCGTCCTACATGTATTATGTCATGTAGGATACATGTGTCTACTTGTTCAATTTTATACAAGTTTAAGTATTTACTTGTGCACACTCAAAGTTGAAGGGCATAATTATCGTTGAAGCCAAGTTAAGAATAACGTTTATGTATTACGCCCGTATAAAAAGAGTCGAGCGTTAAGTACAAGGGGATCCATCATTCTCGCTTAACAACAATAATTGAATTACACTCTGTGATAGAAATTCAGTAAGGTATAGATTCTTATTTTCTTCATCGTTCAATTGTTTGCTCAAGAATTTAGGGTTTTGTATGTGCTTACAAATAATAATTTGGCTTTGATCACTATAGTTTTTAGAGTTTTTGTGGCTACATAATTGATTGATCTTATCTTATTATGCGATATTCAGATTAGGCTTTTTGTATATTCTAGTTTTTCGCAATCTGTTCTCTTCTTTTCTTTGAGATTTCTATGCCAATTTAGTTGATATGTTTTTCTTGAGAGATCGTTTTGTTGATATGTTATTGTTCATTAAGTATTCTTTTAGATATATGTTAATATAGAGTACCCATCATTCCAGTATTGCTGTAAGAGCTAACGTCATTTGATCTTCAAGAATGTCAAGAAAATTATTTTGTTGTCTATCGGAAATATTCTCCCTACCCACAAAGGTAGGGGGTAAGTCCTTCGTGTGCATCTTAATTCCTACCCTCCCCTGATCCCATTACATTGGGTGTGTTGTTGTTGTATAGAAAATGAAAAGCAACAATCTTGACTGAATTTAGGGGTGTAAAATGGTGGGCGGGTTTGGTCAAATTTGGACTGGTTAAGCGTCAAGTCAAAGCAAGTCAAAACTGAACCCTCATGATGTTAGAGGCATTGTGATTATCTTTAGTAACAGAAGATTGAAAAAACAAGAAAGAGACTGTTTGTTGCACTGTCTTAACCATCAGTGACTATAATCCATTCTTCCTTCTATGGCTTCTTCATAAGATTTTGTGGTTTTTGTGCATATTCCATATTTTTTCTTTGGAACATACAGTGAAATCTGATCCTGATTAGACTTTAGTGTTCTGCTCCTCCTGTAGGTTGTTGTCTTGTAAGTAACCTGAAAGTTTGATATGTAAGCCATGCTTATATGTGGCAGAATGATTTTACTGCTAATGATTCAAAATATTTCCATCTTCTTATGGGTTAGAATCAAAATCTTATGTATTTTTTCAAATACACGATGGTTCCTTACTGAAATTAGATTTTCCTTTCTACTTTACGTTATTGGTTTTTACCTTAGTAGCCTTGAACCTGGAATCTGATGCTGGAATCAGTGCTACTTTAAATATATCAAAGTGATGCTGGTGATATAGGATGTGGCTGTCTCTGTCTAGTGATTGCTGAGTAAGAAATATGAAATATGGAAGTGCCAAGTTGTGACTGATAACTAATGTTCATCTAATGACCGACTAGTGGTCCAATTGAATACATTAAATTCTGTATGATATTTTACTGTGATATTCACCCTCATTGTGGTGTCTTAGGAAAATATGGTTTCAAAGATATTTCTGGCCTACCTGAAAATGCAGTATTCTCCTAGTCATCAACAAGCTCCATTTACAATCGTTCTAATCTTAGCATTTGTTGCTACCCGAAAATTTCTGCTTCCTTTGTATGAAATCTTGTTTTGGAAGTTTCTGCATGTGCATACTTAACAATTATAATTATAATGTTGGGATAGGGTCTGTTACAGTTAGAACTATAGGAGAAAAAACATGTAAAGTGGTCGTTGTATGTGGGGAAATTTCATTTGTTTGATGGAAAAATGGAACTTTTAATTCCAATTGTCCTAAATTGAGTATTTCAAATAAATAATTCTATATTTAAGATGAGTGTTGCTGTTTGACAATGGAGTAAATTTATTTAGGTTGCAATAATGGATCGTGGAAAAATACCAGACCTTGCTGCACGGGATAATAAGATTTATCTGGATTTAAAGGACATCATCAAGGAGAATGCCCTTCCCTTCCTTCCTGCCAAATCAGTTGTCAAATTCGGAGCTGTTTGCAGGGACTGGAGATTCCAGATTTCCGCTCCACTTTTTGCCCACAATCAGTCACTTTCTTGTCACAGCACATCAGGCATCTTTATCCAGATTCACAGGGGTTCCCCTTCTCTCATACCCATTTGTGGGGTGCCAGATCCAATTCTTAGCTTCTTGCCTGAGCCTGTTGACATTAAATCCTCCTCCAATGGACTGCTTTGTTGCCGAGGTCGTGAAGGGGACAAGGTCTACTACATATGTAATCCCTTTACTAAGCAGTGGAAGGAACTACCAAAATCAAATGCTAATCATGGATCAGTTCCAGCAATTGTGCTCTTAGTTGAACCATCGTTGCTCAACTTTGTAGCAGAGTACAAAATTATATGTGCTTTTCCATCCACAGATTTTGGTAAGGCAACTGAATTTGATATATATTCCTCCAGAGAGGGTTCTTGGGAAATTGCTAGGGAGATATGCTTTGGAGATAGAACAATATTTTGTTTACTGGATGACAACTGATAATATTCTTGCTTTTGATCTAACAAAGGAGAGGTCACAGCTCCTTCAAAGCTATGACACTCATGGCTTCTTGGGGACTTTTAGTGGAAAGCTCTGTAAGGTTGATGTCACTGGTAATAGAATCTTGTTAAACATTTTGGCTAATACCCACTCAAATACAATGCAAATGGGAAGCCAAATCAAAATGTGGTCAGAGAAACAGACTGTTGTTCTTGACAGTGAAATTGTTGGGGATGTAACAAGGAACTACTCAGTTTTACATGTTGACAGTGATATAATGGTGGCTCGTTGTGGAGGAAGAACGTACTCATACGATTTCAAGTCCTGTGCAAAAAAATTTCTGAGCAGTGAAGTTGGAATTCGTCGATGCTTTCCATATGTAAACAGCCTAGTTGTAACAAACTCAATAACAAGACCAACTCAATTCAACTTCAAACAACCGACAACTCTATTTCATTAACTCGTAATTGGAATTACATAGGAATTTAAGAACTAAATAGGAAATTAGAAGAACACAAGTAGAAGAAAGGGGATGAGAAGCTTAGACTAAGAAGGGAGATGAGAGGAAACACTCTTTTCTTTAACAATTTGCATAAACCACTTCTTCTCATCCATCATCCTTTTAGCTAGTTGTTAAATGGGCCTGGATCCCAAATCAGCCTTTGCAAAGGCCTTCCAGTTTTGTTGCTTCTTCTCGGCCCAATAACTAGTTGTGTCACATTCGTAAAGGTATCGGCATTGGGCTGAGGCTGGTTCATAACAATACTCCCGTCCTCAATAGGAACCTTGTCCTCAAGGTTCGAGTAAGGAACAATGTTAGTAGCACACTCCCTGCCAAATGTAGTCAAGACAAACTGTGCAATGTTGGCAAAATATAAAATATGATCTTGTATACTTCTTGCACAACCATCAACCATCCATTTGTTCTGCCTTTGTGCAGCCCTTAACTGGTTCTTCATTAACCGCTCCCAAATCTTGCACAAAAAAATTGCTGACATAATAAATTCGGAGATTTCCGCCTTGACAGCATGAGAATGGAATTCTTTTACTGGAAAGCCACACTCATACTCCATAAAAATGTAATCAAGATAATCCTCAATAAATCTTTGTTGCTCAGTCCATGAATAAGTTGCAACTATATCACACATAATTGAGCTCAAAGTTGAACCAGTAATTATGCTTGGCCTAAGCTTGTGCTCTGTCAACAGTAGGACCCAAACAATCTGAAATATGAACTTTGCTTGCAAGAAATTACTCTCGACAAAGACGCTATCAGTGTAACAACGTTGAATCATTCGAGGAGTTAGGTGATAAAGTGAGGCAATCTGTCGGTCAGTTCTCTGCGGTGCAAGTTCTTCATCAAGATATAACTGCTGGCGAAATACGTCCATTGTCTTACCAGGTAACTTAGCAAATATCTCACAAGCAAGATAAGGACCAGGACCAAAGCCTAGATAAGACAAAGTTGTCTTTGATATATGAACTACACCAAATATAGTCAACAAGAGCACATCATCTTTGTTGACAAGAATATCAGAAAACTGCTCTGAATATCGTGCGGCAAATGCCCTAAGCAACCCCTGCATTTTCTCCGCCCTACTGAACTCTCTCGATTTAGGCAACAAGATACCAGGAAGACATTGCTCTTGTCCTTTACCAACCCAAATGCAAGAATACCATAAGGTTGACATAATTAACTTATTATGATCCAAGTTGTCTAAGGCGACACAAAATACATAGTTTCTTGTAACTCTAAGGAACATGGTAAGTGAACGAGAGCCAGGATCAAATGGAAACGCTAATCCGAATTGATCAGGTGGAAACAGATGCAAAGTTAAGAGAAGTGAAGCATGACCAAAACTACTAAAGTGATCAATTATACCTCTATTAATAAGTTGGTCATATCTGCAAGTTGAAAGCATTTCAGACATCTCCTCCAAGCATCGGGTTATCCCAAGTTTATGTATCATATTAAACATGGCAAAGTCACCGAAAGTAGAAAATGTAGAATCAATCCATAATGGGCGTATTCCCACAAATGCAGGAACTAGTTGTTGTATTTTATTTTCAATGGCAAAAAGCTTTTCTTCTTCTTCTTCTTCTTCCTCATTCTTGTCTTCATTTCCAACATCAATAACATAGTCATTTTCCTCAATAGTATATGTGGTAATCGTAAGCACCTTGTGTGATTCTAGAATAACATCCTTACATCCTATGGAAAATTCATCGAACACCTTGTGTGCCTCATTGTTGTTGTATACAAGTGGTTCACTAACGTGTTGTGGAACAGGGAACTCCGCCTCCTCTTTAGTTTCATCCAAAATCGAATGAAAAATCTTCTCTTTTGCTTGAGTGTCCAACATTTCAGCACTGCCATTTTTAATTAGCATTGTTGCATTCTCAACATCTACAACAATATCAGGTGTCTTATTTGACTTTTCACCGAACACCTGGTGGGCAGATTTCACCTTGTTGTAGTCCGATGGTTCATTCCACGACTGAGGCGAGGGCAAGTTAGGGATAGTGCTCCATGACGAAATAGTTGCAGCCCGTGCCTGATAATCATCCACTGTGGTAAACTGCCGGAGAAAGGCGAATCGATTGTAAGGATCTTTCCGACTCTGAAAACGAATAAACAATTTATCTACGAAATGATCCCAACCCGCAAGTTGTTTGTTTCGGAAAAGCCAACGATACCATTCCAAAGCCTCGCCATCCAAATAGAATGAAGCCCAAGACAGTTTATGCTCCGATAATATGTCGTAGAAGATGAAATACTTCTCTGTCTGAATCACCCACTCTAGAGGATTGTCACCACTGAAGCGACTCATGACAGGGGATTGAGATAGGTCCACCATGATAGATGGAATCAATGAAAGCACCAATGTAACAAACTCAATAACAAGACCAACTCAATTCAACTTCAAACAACCGACAACTCTATTTCATTAACTCGTAATTGGAATTACATAGGAATTTAAGAACTAAATGGAAATTGAAGAACACAAGTAGAAGAAAGGGGATGAGAAGCTTAGACTAAGAAGGGAGATGAGAGGAAACACTCTTTTCTTTAACAATTTGCATAAACCACTTCTTCTCATCCATCATCCTTTTAGCTAGTTGTTAAATGGGCCTGGATCCCAAATCAGCCTTTGCAAAGGCCTTCCAGTTTTGTTGCTTCTTCTCGGCCCAATAACTAGTTGTGTCACATTCGTAAAGGTATCGGCATTGGGCTGAGGCTGGTTCATAACACTAGTCTCCCTCTAAATTCTAATCTGCCAAGGTTCTTTGTTTGGAGCTGCAGCCAGCTTATTTTAGATGGTTGCTTGTACTGAGGAAATTTATATAGTATTGTTTGTGCTGTACTAACGGTCTCTTATATAGTATATAGAACGAATGAAATAGTAACTATGAACATGGATAAATACAGGCTTTACGTTTTATCTTATGTGTCTTGAGTACGAAATTCTATGAAGTGGGTGACACTTTTGAAATTGAAATAAATAAAAAATTAAGTATAAGTAGTGATTTTTTAAAAGAAAATAAATCAACTCAGAAAGTAGGACTTATAAATTATATTAAGAAAATTATGTTTGAAAGAGTGCAGTTTTAATTTGTGTCAAAAGTTTTATCAAGAAACGTTTGTCGTTAATTCTTAATTTAATATATTTTGATATTTTATTTATTTTAAAAGAAGAATGCGAGATTTCAAGAGAGATAATGAAAACTGACCTGCTTAAACCGCTTGTAATTGTCATTTTGATCAATTGCAAGAAGTCCACAAGTCATCAGACTTTCACCAACTCTCTCAAATCATCACATTCTTCCTTAAAAATGGAAAAATATCAACATACATTGAATTGAAAGTTTAACTACAAAAGCTTCTTGTTTCCTACTCTTTCTTTTATTTCCTTTCTGTACACTTAGGAGCTATTTATAGTGAAGCAGACCTCGTTGAACACGCAACACACACTTTTGTTGTCAGAAGACCTCACGTTGGGCATGTGTTATGGGGTCCTAGTGCCGTTGCATTTATCATCAATGATTAATTTAAAACTCACGAGGACGTGCATTGGGGGCATTAACACGTTATTTTACAATTTTAACCAACACTTGAAATTTAAGTTTTGAATATTTTCCCCCTCCCACCTTGCACCAAACTTATGTTATTATGTTTTAATTTGGGCTGATCAAAATAAAAGTATAACTGATAATTTAATCCAACTTGTTGACTTATTGATATTGAATTATTCAATTAACAATTAATAAACGGATTAAAATTTTATAATAGACAATTTATTAATGCATGAACAAACTACTTAATTTTCTTATTGGATAAATCATCAATTCATTAAAAATGATCATAGTTATATTTTTTTCAACATATATTTATATCCGCCTTACTTCTATTTTTATTTTTTTTCTTGTTAATGTAGCATTGAGATTTGGTTTGTTCTTGTTGGGAACAGATCTCATGATATACTTGATGAAAAAAAGAGACAAGTCAATTTAAGCAATGACGTGTATTTTATTTTTGTGATTTTAATTTAAGAAAAATAATAATACAATAGTAGTATTTAAGATGTAAATTGGTGCTATATTTAGTGTGATATATCCCCCAATAACCGTTCGATAATTGCTAATTCGATATTAAATCAATTGATATTTTATTGATTGGCTAGTAGATTAATACATTTAAAAATTGATATCTAATAAGTTGAATTGTTAAGTATAACTATCCACCTAATCTGCCCGATAAGCCGTCCTATTTCCAGTTATCTCTACGTTCTCATGTGGATCTCACACACCTATAATTCACCTCAATAACATTTTTTTAAAAACATAAACATAACCCCAATTTAATTCATTAACTTACGAAATTTTACATAGGCTTTCTTTATCACTTCATTAAAGTTATATTCAATCTGAATAAATATTCAAAATGATAATTTTTTACAAATTGGGCAATGAACTGGACTTGGCTAGTCTATGAGCCAAATAAAAATATTTAATTCAAAATTATACAAAAAGAAAAAAAAGAAAAAAAAAACAGAACACTAAAAATAACAAGTAGAGGAGTCAAATTCAAATATACGTAATCCATCATATATAGCTACATTGCAAAGTCTAAAGACAAAAGCTTTAAAAATTAAATAAAATTATATTTATGAAATGTGTAAATAACCATTCTTAGTCCTAATTGTAAAAGAAGCTCTCTTTTAAATACCAAACTTGTATCAAGACCAAAATAAAAAGGTCATATATAATCAAACTTATACTGAAATCAACAAGCCAACACGAAAATTCTTTACATAATGAATATTACTAATATATTTTTTTGTCATACCAAGCACATTATTTCAGATCCACTAACTAATAAGTGAAGTTTTTGCAGGTGGTTTGATTATAAGAGTATTGAGCCTAGCATTTTTCCACTTTGTGACAGCTTACTCTAGTATCTATATACAATCAATTCTCAAGTAATATTCTAAGCAAAAATAATAATCAGATAATTCTTGCGTAAAACAACTTGTATTAAAATAAAACAGAAATATTATATACATACATTTAAAGAAAAGAAGTCACTTCCCACATAAGGAAATACTACTAGTAGCAAGCAAGAACACAATCTTTTGGAGAGATGAGAGTCTCTGTGTAAGTATATCCATCCCACCTCATGGTATCTTCATCACTAGTTAGAGGCCCTATGAGATTGCTTCTTCTGTCTGATTCTTTGAATGTTATAAGCACATCTCTTCTATCTGAATTCAGCAACACTCGCCCATCTCCAAATATATATTTCGGAACGATTGGTAACACTTGAAAACGATCTCTGCTATCTCTCATTGTAAATAATTTAGTCCAAGATTCTCTTTTACCATACTCTTTCATTACCCACAAATCAAAAACAATAGTATCCTCCTTGACACAAACAAAATTTACACTAAGCATTCCACCTAACACTGTTACGCCTTGCTCGATCGTGTCACAGAACAAAGGCATCTCCTTCGACAATGGTAATTCTCCAAACGCCTCATTTGAAATATTAAATGAAAACAGAGAAAACCTACCTCCTTCGGAATAAACTAGCCAATGAAATGTTCCTCGTACTAATGTCAAATAATCCATATTATGGCATTCGATGGTAAAGTAACCTTCATAAATTTTTCTACACGAACCAGTTTTTAGTGAGAGAATTTCAGTGGGTGCCTCTGAATTAGTTTCAGGAATCTTAACGACCTTATAGTCATCACTAGTTGGGTCATATCCCAATCCAAAATTGTAATCACAAAAGAACTTATCCCAATGTGATGGTAGTAATGCTGATTCTCTTGTAGAAGGATTCCACAAAATATATTTCTGCTTAATCCCAATTAAAAACAAGCCATTGCAGCTACCATAGATCTTGTAATTGTAAGGCCCTTCCACACATTGCGGGACAAACACTGATTCTTGTACATCCCTAACAATTAGATGTGACATTGATGACAAAGATGAACAATAGAAAAAAATATTACGATCCCTGGCTGTCCGTTCTATAAGCAATTTGTCATTTTTCGCATGATTGAGATGCATTTTCTTAAAGCTAGGTTCGCAGATTAAAGCCTTCCAAGACTTTGAAACGCACTTGAATAGGAAAAGAGATTTCACAGGCAATCTACTTAAAATATCCATAATTATTTCTTCTTGGATGTACATGTGAGTTTCCATTCCTACAAGGTAACGAGAAAATATCAACAATGACCTAAAGTTTGGCTTACAAAATTGAGTTTTTGGCTAAATTCATCCCTCAAGTATAAGCCAAACTTAGAGTACATCCTCATGATATAATTGTGACCAAAAAACATCCTTCTAGTATCCCAAAACTTGCATAAGCATCCTTCTGTTAACTACTGTTAAAAACTAACAGAAAGAAAAACATGTGCCAAGCACATGACTTCCCCAAATCCCCATACATTGTACTATTGATTTCCTCCCAAATCCTGCCCGATCAGCTTCCAAAAACAAAATTTCATCTTCTTCTGAACTTAAGCAACTAGACAAGTTCTTTTTCAACAGAAGAACTGAAGCTGGGGTTATTTTCTATCTCCTCTTTCCTTGCCTCACAAACAAGGTAAACAAAATAGTCATTGAAGAAGTTTTGGTTTTACCATTACTGTAGTATATTTTTTATTTCTCAAACTAAACATCGTTTTCATTCTCAATAACATCAGATTTTGTAGGTTGAAAAACAAGAAACAATACGAAGAATGTTGGCTCGAAGATTAACTGACAGATCTGTCACACCCAACTATGGTATTGTTGATATTCAAAACCTTTAAGCATTTGTTAATATCATATATAACAGATTTTTCAGTAACTTATACATGTTATGATATTAGTTTTATTGAACTTGTAGTTCATTCTTGGATTTATATATTTCATATTTTTTATATATAAGAACAAGTTCTATATTTGTGTAGATCCTATTTCTGAGGCATCCCTTTTCACAATTAAAGTACATCATGGCGGATCATTTGTGCGTGGTCCGACAAGAGGCTACATAGGTGGGAAAGTTGTATTTTTTGACTATGTAAACAGAACAATGATAAGCTTATCAGATTTTAAAAATATGGCCGAACAATGTGGTTATGACAAGGAGTCTGTGGTGTTCTGGCACAAGTATGGTTTAACCCTTTATAAGGTTCGGTTAGTTGGTAGCAACATTGAAGTAGCTAAATTTGCTACTTGCATTCCAAAGGATAGAGTGATTGAGATATATTTTGAACATTTGAATTTCTATCATGATGATCATCAACATTGCGAGAAGACGGGAATGGATTCTTTGCCAACAAGTGATACAGAAGCAAATAGTGATGATTCTCATGATGATGATTTTGAAGATTTTGATTATTCATTAGAGGAAGATGATATATTATTTTCTAAATATATTGATCCTTCTGCTGAATCTTTTGGGATCAATATAAATCAGAGACATGAGAAAAATGATGTAAATCAAGATTATGTAAATGAAAAGATGCAGAATGTGGAAGGTGATTCAGATTGTGTAGATTCTGATGATACAGGGAGTTTAAATAGTGATTGCAATTCTGAAAATGAAGATTCTAACTTTCCGAAGCACAATCCAAAAACGGATGCCCTTAATCCCAAATTGGAGTTGGGACTGATATTCGGTAACAAGAAAGAATTCAAAGAAGCTGTGATTGCAAATCAAGCCAAAATAGGAAAGTCAATTGAGTGGATCAAAGATGACAGAAGAAGAGCAAGGGCCAAATGTAGGAAAAATGGATGTAACTGGAGGATATTGGGTTCATCGATGCAAAGGGACACATCTTTTCAAATAAAGACGTTTGTCCCCAACCATACTTGTTTTGGGTGGAATTATAACAACAAAAATATCACTTCCAGTTGGATTGCAAGGAGGTATGTTGATAGAGTTAGATCAAATAAGAATTGGAAAACATCAGAATTTAGAGATACATTGAGTAGGGAATTACGGCTACATGTAAGTATGCATCAAGCAAGAAGGGCAAAGGAAAAAGCTATTGCAATGATCGATGGAGATATAAACGTTCAGTTTAGTATATTATGGAATTATTGCAATGAAATTGTTCGAACCAATCTTGGGACTTCCGTTTTCCTGAAAGTAACTCCAAATGAGATACCTAACAAGTTGATGAGATTTCAAAGGTTTTATATTTGTTTTGCAGCATGTAAAGTAGGATTCAAGGCTGGTTGTAGGAAGATTGTTGGGGTCGATGGGTGTTGGCTGAAGGCCACCATGTATGGGGCACAGTTATTATCAGCGGTTACTTTGGATGGAAATAACAACATCTTTCCAATAGCTTATGCAATAGTTGAGAAGGAAAATAAGGAAACATGGTGTTGGTTTTTAACATATTTAATGAACGACCTTGAAATTGAAGAGCAATACCTGTGGACTTTTATGTCAGATAAGCAAAAGGGACTTCTTGAAGCTTTTGAATTAGTGTTGCCTGATGTTTCTCATAGATTTTGTGTGCGACACTTGCATAACAATTTCAAGAAAGCTGGGTTCTGTGGAATGGCATTAAAAAATGCTCTTTGGAAGGCAGCTTTAGCAACAACTGTTGACAGGTTTGATGCTTCTATGGCTGATTTGTTTGAGTTAGATAGAGATGCTTATGCATGGCTTTCTACGAAATTGCCTAGTGAATGGTCAAGATCACATTTCTCTCCGCTTCCGAAGTGTGACATTCTTTTGAACAATCAATGTGAGGTGTTTAATAAGTTTATTCTTGATGCGAGAGATAAACCAATTATTAAACTTTTGGAAACCATTAGGCATTTGCTCATGACAAGAATTAACTCAAATAGGGAGAAAGCTGAAAAGTGGAATTTGGGTGATATTTGTCCTACTATTAAGAAGAAGTTGACAAAAATTATGGAGGATGCTGCCACTTATATTCCTAAAAAGTCGAATATGTGGAACTATGAAGTGATTGGACCTGTTGAAGGTGATACTTGGGCTGTTGATTTATATAACAGGACATGTAGTTGTAGGCAATGGGAACTTTCGGGTATCCCTTGTAAGCATGCTATATCATCTATTTGGTTGAAAAATGATGAAGTTTTAAACTATGTCGATGATTGTTACAAGGTCGAGACATATCAAAAAATTTATGAAGTTCCAATATTGCCTATGAATGGTCCTGATTTATGGCCGAAGTCACAGAATCCTCCACTATTACCACCTTTATACTTGAAAAAGACAAAGAAAGGGAAGAAACAAAAACTAAGAAAGAAAGAAGATGATGAATCGGGAGCTAGCAGGATGAAGTTAAAAAGGAAACAAAAATCAGTTCATTGTAAGAAATGTGGTAGGCCTGGCCATAATAGTAGAACTTGCACTCCTTCATCTGATGCCGTTGAAATTCATCCATCGGACCATCCTTGTAGTTTGGACTCCATCATGATCGAGAGAGCATCAAGTTATCATAATGTGGAAAAGCTACCTGTAAGAGTGTTCAAATATTCTCATCTAAATTTCAATTATTTAAGTTTTTTAATATAGTATATAAATGCAAATATGTAATATTTTCATTTCTTATTTCAGGTTAGAAAAGGCAAATCTCAAGTCGGCCATCAAAGTTACATTTTCCAGACATCTCAAAATGGCAGGAACGATTGAAGAAATTACTTCTTTTTTATTTATTGAGTTATTTTTGTTCTTGTATATCAAACTGATGATATGCTACTGGTTTTTGCTGTTCATTTACTTATTCTGTTAATTTAATGGTACTAGACTCTGTTTCTACTTATTTTTATTGGTTTTTCTATTGTTTTGCTGGTCTTTTCATGTTGCTTTTCTTATTTTTTGGCAAACAATTTGTTGTTTACTATTGGTTTACCAATTTTTCTGTTGTATTGCTGTTTGTTTTTGTTGTTTTATGCTAGTTTGGTGTTGTTTTGCTGATTTTCTTGTTGTTTATATACTGGTTTATCAATTTTTTTGTTGTTTTCTAATGTGTTGCTGTGTTTGGCTAATTTGGTATTGTTTTGCTGATTTTTATGCTATTTTTGTACTGATTTACCAGTTTTCATAATCCTTTTTCCTTGTTTTTAATTAGCTGCCTTGATGTATTCTTGAGTGTGCTTTTTGTGCAAGTTTTGATCCTATTTTTCAGGTGAAATATTAGCCTTTTTTGCTGGTTTGAAGTGTTAAAATGCTCAAGGTGGAAAAAAGAAGAAAAAACAAATGCTTTTAGGCAACTCAGAGTACTTTCATTGCGCTTGGCAAACACACAAGATACGTTTAATACGAAAAACTCAAAGCGAGACTGATCCAACATAAAACGACTACTTTTACTACAACTCCAAATTCTCGTCTTCTCTCTTTTCAAAGTGAGGCCAATCCTTCCTCTTATCGGCTTACTTCTTTTTCAGACGCGATGCATTTCTATGAGCGTTGTTTATCATTTCTCAACTAGGCACATTAGGCTTGTCTCGCTTCCTCTTTGCTCGCATAGGAGAATGGATATGTATGAGTTATATAAGCAGTCAATTTAAACCCTCAGTTAGGGACGCATTTTCTGAAGGTTAAACTGAAAGTGGGACAGAGCAAATTATTTTTCTGTACAAACATATGAAAGAAGAGTCTGCACGTGAGCTATTGTTTATAAAAAGATGAAGCAATCAATTTACAGTATATGGAGACTTTGGGAGGAAAGTCACGTGCTTAGCATATGTTTTTCTTTCTGTTAGTTTTTAACAGTTAGTTAACAGAAAGGATGTTTATGCAAATTTTGAGATAGTAGAAGGATGTTTTTTGTTCACAATTATACCACAAGGATGTACCCTAAGTTTGAGTTATACTTGAGGGATGGTTTTAGCCAAAAACTCGAGAGGGATACGTATGAGCCCAATGAGATGTTTATTCATAAAAAAATAAATAAGATGATTTTTAAATACAGTGTGCTATTTAAGAGAAACAAATTACAAAATGAAAAAAACTAAGTAGTATCTAATTACAAAATGAAATAACTATATATATTATCTTATTAATTACTCCAATAATTTTGTATCAGTTTTTAAGTCACACTATTCCTTCATATTTTAAGTGAGAAAGTCAACATGTATATTTAATATTAAATATATGTATCTTTAATATCAAATACATCCTAAAATACATACATAGGAAGAGAAGCGAGTGAGATAGGAGAGAGACAAACAAGTGAGCGAGAAAACATATACTCCCTTCGTTTAAAAAAGAATGGCATCGTTTTCTTTTTTAGTTTGTTTCAAAAAGAATGATCTCTTTCTTTTTTTTGGTAACATTTTAATTTCAGCTTTTCACGTGGCATATTTAAGGCCACAAGATTAAAGGACAATTTTGTACATTTGACATAACTTTAATTTAGGACCACAAGATTCAAAAGTCTTCTTTATTTTCTTAAACTCCGTGTCAAGTCAAACTAGATCATTCTTTGTGAAACGGAGGAAGTATCTTTTAATACTCCATCCGTCCATTTTTAATTGTCCTGATTTCTTTATTAGAGTCAAACTATAAGAACTTTGATTAACATTTTATGATGTATTTTTTCATCATTTTGATATGCAAAAGATACCAATTTATTGTATTTTTCGTATAGTTTTTGAATATCTACTTTTTTCTTTAAAATATCAAATTAATGTAATCTAATTTAACTTTGAAAATTAATCAAATTGACTTTCGAAAAACGTAAAAAGTAGACGGGGAAAGTATTAGATAGAATATATGTATTTTTAATATCAGATACATTTTGAAATACAAATAAATAGAAAGAAAAGCGAGCGAGATAGAAAAAAGACGATGGAAAGAATCAATATATCTCAAATACATGTGAATCATACTTTAATACAATGTATTTACAAATCTAGAATGAATTACATCTGGTTTGACCGGTATAAATCCATACGGCAAAATAAATATGATAGATAAAGATAATTTCAAAAACTAAGGCGGAGGCATAAGCTAGTGAAATGTATATTATTTGCTCATTAAATTAAGATACCATGATACATTCACATAAAATATGTTAAATGCAGCATCATGTTACTTTGTGCATTACTAATACACTACCTAGTTTATTAACGATATTAAATACTATCTAAATTACGAGGATTTATGTGTTATTAAACAAACTCATATAAGAAAATTTTATACATTTTAGGACACAAACTTTTAAATATGTATTTTGAGATTACTTTTTTGTTTGGAGAAAAAAGGGGTAGGCTGAGCAATTGGGAATTGAATCAACTGCCGAGGAGTCTGTTGAGCATATTCATTTTTGGGGAAGAGAAGAAGAAAGGAAGGAGATCTCTAATGGCGACGCCAAGAGCAGATAGAGAATTAGAGCTTCTCATACCAATGGGAGTCATTGAGAATATTAATGCTAATCACTCCAAATCTTCTTCTCCTTCTCATTCCCCCAAGATTCCATCGTCTCATCACTCCTCTGGGAAAGAGGTTTCTGCATAATCTCTCTCTCAGTATCATTCATCAATGTGCCGCGCCATTTTGTTATCATCAATCTGATCCGATACATTTGTCATTATTTTTTCTGTATGTTCTTCCTAATTGACGTTTTATGGGTTAGCCTGAAGCTTAGACTATAGTATAGAACATGAATCCTGTATTTGCCTTGACGTACTTGTATCAAATGTGCGTTGATTATTCATGAAAATTCTCCATAAAAAATTGTGCAAAATCACAGTGATTACTTATATACTGGATATCTACCCGTCCAGGTAACATAGAGCTTGAATTGTGATAGCGCGATGAATTGCAGCATGAATTGTTATCCTTCTATGCAGGCATTTAGCAAAGTTATTCGTAGCTGGACTTGGAAAAAGTTCATCAGCGGATGGTTAGTTTTCTATTGCTCAGAAATCTGTTCCTCCTGTTGTTATCATTATGCAGTGCTTTTTCTCTTTGCTGAATGGTTTATTTGCATGAATGTTGTATAATTGTTTTGCAGTGTCATCTTATTTCCCATAGCCATAACTTTTTACATCACCTGGTGGTTCATTCATTTTGTGGATGCCTTCTTTTCTCCGATCTATAATCACCTTGGAATCAATGTCTTTGGTTAGTACCTACGATCTTTATGTACTTATCTATTTGACTGTACAAAAACTGATGAAGATTAAGATTGAGACTCATCTCAAAGATTAAGATGGTTTTAAGTGTTCAGTGATTGTGTGTGTGCGCGCCTCTCATTTTATGTATGCATACCGATACGTCCCTCCAATTTGATTGCCTCTATTCTATATTAGCATATTTAATTTGAGTATGTGATTGCTCTTCTGAGAAATGCCTACATGAAATACTTCCAGTATCTGGTCCTTCTTTTGAGCATGAAAAGATTTATTGCTGTTGTTGAATGCGCATTTTATTTATGGTTAGTGTTCATATTGATTCACAGGCCTTGGATTTGCTACCTCCATGACTTTCATCTTCTTCGTTGGGGTGTTCATGTCCTCATGGTTAGGTGCATCTCTTCTTAGTTTAGGAGAGTGGTTCATAAAAAAAATGCCCCTCATGAGCTACATCTACTCTGCCTCCAAGCAAATTAGCTCAGCAATTTCACCAGGTATCCTACCAAATTTTGAAGTTCTGTTTGAACGTTCCAAATACTAAACAGAATGTAGCAATTTTTTCCAGATAAGACTTCACATGCCTTCAAAGAAGTGGCCATAATAAGGCATCCGCGGCTTGGTGAATATGCATTTGGCTTTATCACTTCAACTGTCATACTTCACAAGAATACAGGTGCAGAGGAACTCTGCTGTGTTTATGTGCCAACTAATCACCTCTACCTTGGAGATATATTTCTTGTGAATTCTAAAGACGTTATGAGGCCCAATCTCTCTGTTCGAGAGGGGATAGGTAAGAGTCTAAATTCGACCATTTTGACAAACTAACTTTGCAGTTTTTATCTTCATCTCTTTTTAACAACGTTTAAATTTCAAACGATGTAGAAATTGTAATCTCCGGGGGCATGGCTGTACCAAAGGTACTGAACATACAGGAAGTGCAATCTATTTCATCTCCGAGAGTTGGAAAATTTGCAGTTCCACAAGTTTGATTACTCAACCATTTGAACAAGAAACCATGGAAAAGATATTGCTCAACGAGTAAACTGGACATACAGACCTAGAAATGGGGTTAATAATTCAAGGATAGAGGCTCTTACAAGAATATATCCCCAATCTTTCTCCTCTGATCTTTGTGATTTTTTGGTACATTTATCTGATTTTTTGTAAAACAATATTAAACAAACAAGATTTTGTCAAATGAGCTCAAGTTAGAAATTGAGCTTAACTCATACCTATACAGATTGCAACAAGGAGGTTGCCTTTGATATATTTTTTTTCCTTTCTTCTCAACAACTTGCATATAGTATTTCTTTTTGGATGGGAACAAGTACAATATTATGTTATAGAGGAGCATGTAAATAATCTAAGAGTGGTATGGGTCAATTGTAAGTTTATGAAACCAAGAAATGTTTCCTGGCTAGATCTGTCCGGCCAAGGGCCGTCTCAACCCCTAGGCCACTAAAGTCATCGCTTGGGGCCCCATATATTTTTGGGCCCCCATTTTTAAAAAATAATTACTTATATATGTTTTTTTAAAAAAAAAAATTTATATGTACTATGAGTGCTATGATTTCTACCAAGGAAATTACATATGAGATGAAAATAAATATGCATTTCTTAAGAAACAATTTGATGAAAATATGGATAGCGAAATCACAAAGTCCTTGAAGAATCTTTTAGAATTGAGTGCTTTATATATGTAGAGTAGATAAACCTATTTTTTCACTTCAAAATAGATTTGAATCAATTGAAGCATATGAAAATATTTTTGATTCTTATTTAGTGGTAAAATATTGAAATCACTAGATGATGAGAATTTTTAAAAATATTGTCTTAACCTTGAACATTCTTTAACACGTAATAGTTATTTTGATATTGATGGTTTAGATTTATTTAATGAATTAAAAGTGTTAAGAGAAATAATACAAGTAGAAGATAATGATCTAATGAAAATATTCAATCAAATAAAAGACTTGATTCTTTTCCAAATACATATATTGCTTATAGAATAATGTTAGCAGTTCCTGTAACCATTGCCTAAGCGGAAAGATGTTTTCTCGAAATTAAAATTGATTAAATATTCTTTAAGATCAACAATGTCTCAAGAGAGATTGGATGAATTAACTATATTATCAATTGTAAAGGAATTATTAAAACAAATTGATTATAAAACAGTACATAATGACTTCGCATCCAAAATAGCTAGAAAAGTAGATTTTAAAAAAAAGTATATATGATAAAAAAAAAATATTAGGGCCCCTCTCTTAAGTATTGCTTTAGGCCCCCAATGTTGTTGAGTCGGCACTAGACTCCGGCCCATTGTCTTTTCTCCACTACATTCAGTTGTGTTCATCTCTTCCCTCCTTCCCTTAAAAAAAAGCAGGTGTAAAGTTCGAGAAGTATTTTAACTAGAGCTAAGTTTTATGCGCTGATACTAAATAATATCTTACAATCAGATTAATTAAAAGGTAAATGCATGTTGATAATGATAACATACAATTATAAGTAATAAAAGGTTAAAGTATACTAATTGTGTAAAAATTCATTCAATTTCCTTGTAGGTTAGTCTGATTCTTTATAAATTTATTTCAAATGAAGTAGAAGTTAAAATGCCGTCATTTTCGCACATATTTTGAGGGGTCCAAGATGTCAGGCCCTGTCGACAGTCTCTTAGCTGCCCTTTTATATCGTTCTTTGATATGATAGACAAACACATCCGTTATCGTCCAGCGGTTAGGATATCTGGCTTTCACCCAGGGGACCCGGGTTCGATTCCCGGTAACGGAATCTTTTTTATATGACGACTATTATATTTTTTTGCCCATATACTCTGTCCAACCTAAATCATATTGCCTCTTAATAGACTTGGTAGATGAATAGATAACACTCAACAGTAACAATAAAAAATGAAAATATTTTTCTCTTGATAAACTAAACTGGAGAAAATTATACTCCCCTAAAGTGGACTTGGAATAATTTGGACAATGACTAATTATGGGTAAAATACGAAAAAAAAATATTTCTCTTGATAATCAAAATTCAAAAATGGACAAGCAAAATTAGTGAATATTCAAAGCTTATAAAATACACTCTTAACTTCATTGTATGCAAGGCGCAAATTGAGTGAGTACCAAAATAACTTACTCAGTGTAACGTTACATTAACTACTATTCAATATCTCAAAACTAGTCAAAAAAAGATCTATTCTTCCCCCATTTTCACCTACTTCATTAGCACAGCTTCACAAAATTGCTGCTGTTACGAAAAGCATCATTCAATGCTTTAACAAGTTCACCCAGGTAAGCAGCAGCCCAAATTTACAAAATTTTACTGGGGTTACCCAAAACATAATAATTCAAGAATTAACTATTTGACTAAATAAGTTCTAAAACATGTTAACTGTCATCAGCTGTTGAGGGTAGAAAGCATTCCTCCAGTTGCAGTTGGAATAACTACTTCCCAACCAGGTCCTTTGAGAGGAAGGACGTTAACACATGATTCAGCGTCTCCGTCTTCACCTGAAGGAGGACGGATAAGTAGATCACTACGGTCTAAAATCCTCTGCAGATCTTCGTCACTGACATCTGTCTGCACCAACTTGTCCTCCTCACTGTCTCGATCTCTCAAGAGAGACAACAAATCCTCCTCCTGCAACATTGAAGATTAATTAGCAAAATTCACCTATTATTTTCATCTACTACTCTGTCGCATTGTTACTGCATACAACAGAAAAGAATGGGTTCAAAGACAACAAACTAGGTAAAGCAGGAACATATTCGAACAAGTAATGAAAAAGTAAACAACCAAAAACTATCAGTCTCCAATAGTTGCTATACAAGGAAGTGTTGGAAAGATAGCAACTCACTGATTATATAGGGAAAATAGAATTTGCAAAATGGGATGAAAAAAATAGAATTTCCTAGAGGGAAACAACCAGAAACCTCTGTAACATCCATGGAAGGTTTGCTCATTTCCTGCTTAAATTGTCCTTTTCCAATAACCACATGCTCAAGCTTCAACTTGCTAAAAGCTCTTTTGAGGATTCGACCCTGAAACACACAAATTTTCTTTATTAGAATGAGCAATAAAGAGCTGCAAAACACACTTCCAGATATAGCCTGAATACCTCCACAGACAAAGCTGTTGAAAGTCTGTAAACATGAACAGGTTTGGTCTGACCAATTCTGTGACATCGATCCATTGCCTGCAGATCCATTTGAGGATTCTGAAAAGAAAAATGTGAACTAACTTACTAATAATCTAAAATGGTCATCAATTCATAAATGCTACAAACAAGGAAAACTAAAATAACAGAAAAAAAGAAAAAAAGAAAGGTGAATGCAAGGCAATAACTATTTTTCTTTTGATGAGGTAAGGGGTTGTTCGGTAGGGTGTATAAGATTAGTAATGAATAGGGAGTATTGGTAATGTTGGGATTAATTATGCTAAGATTATTTTTTATTGACTGTTTGGTTTGTTGTATTAATTGAATAGGGTATATTAGAATAGGAATAATATACTGAATAGGGAATGTTGTATTAATTGAATAGAGTGTATTAGAATAGGAATAGTACCCCATATTGTTAATGCCATGATTTACTCTAACTAATACATGTATAAGTAATACATAGGTAGAAAACACTACCAAACAAGCATGTATCTGATAAGTGAAACTACTCTATAAGAAAAGAGAGGAACTATAGCATACAAAATTACTGGTTCTTTAGGCTGGAAACTATACAGTTCTCTTCATGATGCACTCGAAGCCTACTTGTCAGAGAAAAAAAACACCTTACTCTTTCATCTTTGATATCACGGAATTCTTTATGCTAAAGTCAATTACAGCACTGTTTAATGGGAGAAACCATGCAAAAATAATCATTGGAATAAGCAAATGGAAGCACAAGGGGTCTTTAAGAACATACCCAGTCACTGTCATACAAAATACAGGTATCAGCAGCAGTGAGATTGATACCAAGGCCACCAGCTCTTGTGCTAAGAAGAAATATCCTGAACTTGCTGCTAACATCATTGAACTCCTTGATCTGTTCCTCGAATAAGGAAAATACAAACGGATCAACTTCATAAAGAATTTTACAGATAACGAACAAGATCATGTGACCATTCCAATAGCACATGAACTACAATAAGAGCCAAAATATTTTAGAGAGAGTTCAAGTGGGAGGAACTTTAAACAATGCAACATTGAGAGTAGTCATTAAGAAATTTGTTACATCAAAGCAAAACAAAGCAACATAGAACTACTTGATATCAATATATAACCAAGGAGATGGAAACTTTGCTCTGAAATGAAAAATGATAGGGAGACAGCAGATGAGATAAATTGGAAAGGAATAACTGACTTCAGCAGGAGAGTGAATCAGTTTTTTTAGAAAAACAGAGTGAAACAACTTAGAGCCCAAAAGAAAATACGTTATGAACAGAAATCATTAATCCCAGGCACTTTCTCTTGCCAATCATGAGAAAAGTACACAGGTTGATTGGTACACACCATCACGTTTCAACCAGACATTCCACACACATCAGGAGCAGTGGAGTTCCACCCACAATCAGAGTTAGGCATACTAGAAGGTTATCAGCACACCAATGGTGATAGCCAGAGCCCAGATGTTGATAAAAACTCATGCATACTATCCCATGGCCATAACTGCTCACCATTCTGTGAGCAAGAGAAGCTGGAATAATAAAACTATTGAGACAATCTTAGGAATTACAGACATGCAATGTGTGCAGTACCAATTGTCTACGTCATCACTGGTTCAAACCTTAGCAGAATCAAAACAAAAACATACTGAATCTGCATCAAAATGTAAATACCAATTACCTGTCTTTTTCTTTCATCCAATTTCACACTGCCATCAATTCTACAAACATCGAATCCCCTTTCACTAAAATAATAGTCCATTAGGTCTAGTACTCTAGTCCACTGAGAGAATATCAAAACCTGTTGGCAGTAAATGAAATGAGTTTTAAATAGTTCGAGCAAAGTGGGAAGAAACCTTGAAGCACCAGACAGCTTATAAAACCTTGTGTTTGCGAGCAAAAAGCTTTGATAACAGCTGGTCCAGCAAGCGAAACTTGCCACATTGCTCAACTATTTGTTCCACAGGTGGATAAAAATCTGCCAAATAAAGAACAAAATTATAGGTTATTACCAACACAAGCACAAAATTATAGGTTATTACCAACACAAGCACACAATTATCAGTTCCACAAAATAATCATCACATACTAGAACCGTTGAAGATAGACTCCAAGAGGTCAGGATGGTTGCAATTCTTGCGAAGTTGAATCATCAAGTTATTAAGCCTTCCTTTAAATCCATTCCCTGCAAAATCAATCAGACAAGGCATTAGGACTTTGAACTCAACAGGGTCCAGGAATAACTAAAACCCTATGAAGGTACATTAAAACAAAATCGCTTCACAGGATAAAACTAACATAAAAGACTCTCCAAATAAAACCTGGCGATGCCATAGTGTGGTAAAAGAAAGTCATTGTTTTATTACAAGAGAAAACATAGCAGAGATAAACCAATACAATTCCCTCAAAGTAAGATATAAGTTAAAATTTTACAATGATGCAGTGGACACATTCTTTATAAAACCGAAAATCTAGAGAGAGAAACAACTCAATTATAACAGAGTCAGCCACATATTTGTGATTGCACTAATCCAGAGCACACACTCTCGATCAAACTGAAAACCTAGAAGTAATTAAGCAATACACCTCCCTCAAAATCAGATATATTTAAGATTACACTAATTACCAGTGGACACATTCTCAATCAAATAGCCCTCCAGCGTCCTATTAATTAGGTGTTCTTGGAACTTTTTCTGGTAATCAGTCAAGGTGGCATACAAAATTATCTCCTTCTTACGAGGAAGCATTTGCTCAACATCCACTTTCAGCCTCCGTAGAAGAAAAGGGCGTAATATTGCATGGAGTTTTGCCACCACCTGCAATTACCACATTATTAATCAGATGATTATTATTTTAAGATGGAAAAGAAATGGTTATAATACTGGAAAATAATCATACTTGTGCTTTCCTTCTTTCTTCCATCTCTTCTTTTTCAGATTCATTGCTGAACTTCCCCGACAGATCAAACCTGATATATAAACAGACCACATAATATGTTACACCAAGATTCTTCATGATTGCCATTCACTAAAGCTTATATATTAACAGAGTCGGGGGATGATCAAATCAGTGGCAGATCCTACATTTGATTCTCCTGCTACATGCAACTTCATACTGATAGACTAAGTAGATCATCATCCCTATGAACTCTGAAAAGAATCAGTGTAATTACTCCAATACAAGTGACTATACAATAATAGCACGTATTAGGAGTTTTAAGAGCAGACCACAATAGAAAGTCAATTAGGAGAATTGGGACACATTAAGCAATTAGACACCATAACAGACAGGATATCTGTTGAAGGACTGATAAATGGCCTAACCATCACTGATGTGACAAGTTTTAACTCAAAAGCCCCAGATAGACAAACAAATCAATTTAAGGTGAAGAAAAAGTGGCTGCTACTTTTGAAAAACATATTAACATATAAAATCAGCAGATAAATACAAATCTCAATTATATTGCAGTTATAAAAACATGTTTAAAACAGTCACACGAAAGCGCTTTGACCAAAATGGTCAGAATAATAAGCTGATTACCATGACTCAAATTCATCGTGGGATGAGAATATATCAGGTAAAATGAAGTTTAACAAGGACCACAACTCAGCTAAGTTATTCTGCAGAGGGGTTCCAGTTAATAGAAGCTTGTTTTCAATCGGCAACAGCTTCAATTCTTTGATCAGTTTGCATTTCGAGTTTTTTAGCCTATGTCCCTAAGAAAGAAGTAACAAAATATCAGAACAAAAAGTACAAAATGGGGTGCTTTCAAATGGAATGACTGTAGATAGAAAATGATACAAAATAATAATACTAGTTTAAAAGGCAAACTGTACCTCATCCACCACAAGATATTTCCAACTGTAGTGCCTCAAAAATTTCCTTGCGTCACTCATTGCAATTTCATAAGACGTAATTACAATGGGAAAGTTGGGACCTGTGGTCCTAGGCATGTGCTTCATCCTTATCTCATCCCTCTGTTTCTTGTCACCATGATAGATGATTGCATTGATTGAGGGCACAAACCTTTCAATTGAAATAGAAAAAAAATATCATGCCATGTAGTTGCACGCAAATAACACAAGACAGTTTCAGCCCAAAAGGGAAGTAGTTTTACCAATACACAGAAAGAACATCAAGATAATCGCACAGGAATGGAGATGCTAATGTACCTTTCCATTTCATTCAACCAATTTGAAAGTGTAGACAGGGGAGCAATGACCAAATAGGGACCATCCAACCCATTCCCCTTCAAATGAGCAAGAAAAGCTATTGTTTGAATTGTCTTTCCAAGTCCCATTTGATCTGCTAGAATACCATTCAATCCATTTTGCCATAATGAAATCAACCACTTGACACCTTTCAGTTGATAAGACTTCAACTTCCCACCAGTCAGCAAGGGCACAAGTTCCGCCTGCTCTTTCTCAAATCTCTCTTCCTCCGTAAGGGTTGCATCTTCAATAGGAACATCTTCTTTAGATCTAGTAAGCATGGCAGCAACAGCTCTTTTGGCTTTGTTCTAAGCAATTTATTAAACCGTTTCAATGAAATGAAGGTAACAACAAAATTAGCCTTCCACAATTAAGAAAGGGAAATAACCTCCAAAAGAATTACAAATATATTTTTAGTTACGAGTATAAGGGCCACAGAAAACTAAAGACCTACTGGGTGAATGCAAATGTTGTTCAAAGCAAAACCATACTTTTTATACATTTTAGTAATTTGCATGAGACAAAAATGAAAGAAATTTTAAATACCATCCAAAAGAAAATTCAACCAGTCTAATGGCAGGATAAAATTATCCAACAAACTCTCAACTAGAGTTCTTTGTTTGATGACATATTCAAGATAAGACATGAGAAAAAGTGTACATTGTTGTAGCTTGTGGTTGCCTTCCGTTTTGCGCCACGGCCTTTCTTGTTTTCTTTAACGCTTTTCTCTTCATCTTCCTTCACGTTCTGCTCATACAAAGTGAAAAAATGAACTTGATAAGCAAAATAGCTTAAACGTTTCCACATTAAACTTAAATTCTTTCAAAATGTCAGGGAGATACCGTTGTTGTGATGTTATCCATCTTCTCCAGTAGAAACTCAGAGTACAGCTGTGTCTGGGTAAGAAGCTCATCCAGCTTCGTAAATTGAGTGTCATTCAAGATGGGCGCTTCCTTGAGATTATTCAGCTGTTCCTCTTCCTCCTTTGCCCGTGCTCTTATCAATATTTCTTCCTCCTTTGCCATGTTTTCAGGTATATGAGTGGCATCCCCATTTTCTGGGTCCAAACTTACTTCTTCCTCTAATTTGACAGCCAAGTCCTCTTTGCAGGTATCCTGCAAGACAGGCATAGATAATTAGATTCAGAAGAAAAATAACATTAAAATGTTTTTTGAGAACCTAAGGAGCTAGACTCTTGCAGGGAAAAGAAAATAAGAAAAAAAAAGTATCAGAATGACATCTCCCTCAAACCTAAAATCAGAAAAGAAAAAGCAGGACAAGAGTCTGAGCAAACTACTAGAACTAATTTTCCTTACACCAACTCTATGCTTTATGATTAAAATGGACCTAGAATCAACCTCCAGAACATTTTCTTAGTTAGATGGGGTAATATGCCTCCATCTAAATTCATAATAAACAATAAGACTATAACTGCAATACAGGTGAGGAGATACCGAAGAAACTTAAATCCCCATCAGGGAAGTGTTCCTTGATTCAGTAAACCTCCACACAGAAATAACTGGTGAATGATACCAAAACTCAGCATATTAATCAAAAACATATACTGAAAGCAAGAAAAAAAAGCAGCTATTAGTAAATGATACCAGAACTCAGCATGTGACTCAAAACCATAAACTGTGAGCAAGAAAAATAAGCAGCTACTGGTGAATGATACAAGAACTCAGCATGTGAATCAAAAACAAACTGAAGACAAAAAAAATAAGTAGCTATATGCCTTGGAAACTCACGAAAGATTAAAAAAAAAAACATTACGACATTTTATACTGATGACTAGTAGAGTAACAATCACTTTAAACAAATTGATCTGACTTTGGAGTTCATACATGTCCTGCTTCACTAATCTTCCACTCCTCCCCCCTCCTCGCTTCTCCGCATTAGGGTAAGTAAAATGTCTTGAAACCAAGTTATTATTTTTTATCTAGAAACCTCCTCCGATGCTAGCAACTTATTTTCAAGGATAAGGATTTGAGAATTCAAAGTCAATACATTATACAGTAACCAACAAAACCTACAAACTATGAAGTAAACTTCCAGTTACAACACCTGGAACCTTAAATGAAAGTCAATAGGGACAACGGTAATAAGCAACAAAACACAAATAAACATTACAAAAATAAATAAGTAAATACGCAAAATAATAGAGCAATACCTCATCTTCGAGGACGGAAACAGGAGAGTCCGCAACTGTCCTGTCCTTCACTCCTTCATCGGCCACCATTTTTAGTCCAAACCCTAAGCTTCGATAAACAGCATTACACAATCAAAAACAGTCCAACAAAACAAGAATGTTGGCAACTCAAAGTAAAGCATCTGCCCTCTAGTATTTCCTCCGGTGAAAAAAATCAGTACAAAAACGGAATCGTATTTAAATTTTAAAAAAAAAAACTCAAGAAAATGCTCAAAATCACCACAAAAAATGCAGAATGAAGCAATAGAGACATACTGAATCAGTTTCTTCAATGAACGGAAGAAAGTAGGAGCAACGAAGCCCGGAGGAGACCGGAAAGAATGGGCGGCACTGGAAAAGGTGCACTGTATATGCAGAATGCAATTGCAGCTAAAAGGTTAATAAATTTTCTTTCTTTTATTGCAATCGAAATGGTCGTGCAAGAAGACCAAAGGGCGGGAAAACAATGTTACAAGATTACCCTAGAAAGTTGGAAATAATATCAAGAAAGCCATCGATGGCGTCGATTTGGATGACCGTTGCGCGCGCGTGTTATAGTGCTCCAGCATCGCTAAGCCCGACATATTGTCGCGTTATCCCGTAAAAATTTAATTATGGGTTGTCACATCCATAGTGGCCCAATTTAAATTTGAACTTTGCAGAGAAATAACTAAAGAGGAAACTTTGATCTGTCTCCATTAGGCTGATTCTGCTGACCAGTATGGTAGAGGGATTTTTAAAAAGTCCAAACTCTGTAACACTAGTCAGGAGCCAATCAAATTCGAATTTGTTTATATTCTTCGGGGATAGTTTGGTCGGTAAGATGAGATAGATAGATATAATTTATGAGATTATTTTATTTCATCTTTTATATGAAATAATTTATTTCACTATTTATATTAAAAATAATGAGAGAAAATAATCTTAAAACGAAATGATATTCCTTATCAAATACAGAATAAAACAATCTTATGAAATATTCTAAAAAATTATTATATTTGTCCCACCAAATGATCCTTCTTATTCCAAGAAGTTTGTAGCATTTTGTACAATGATTAAGTTTTTTCAACTTACATTTTCAAAAACAAAACTACATAATTGAGAAAAGAATTGATTGCCGCTCTAACTAATATATAATTATCTAAAGTGGAACGAACAAAATTTAAATTTTATCTCAATATCCTATAGAGGTAGTTGTTGATGGTGACTAGAAATAGTGGTTGGGTCATCGAAGTTGATGATGGAGCCCGTGGAGGTTGGTGAAAGAATCAAAGCATCAACCAAAAATTTTAAGATGAGCGGAATAGCAAATGACCATTTAAATTCCTTTGAAAAACTTTACACAATCGGTGAGGGACATGTGTAGGTAACACCTCTCATACGTGTGACCAGGGGCGGAGGCGCGGAGCCACCCAATGGTTAGGAACAGGGACACTCTCAAAAATAGTAATGAGCCGTAACTCAGTGGTAAAAGTGTGCCCAATCCATACACAATACCCAAGTTTGAATTTTTGCATCAACATTTTGTATATTTTATTTAATGTAGTCTTCTTTAAAATGGTTAATTAATTAAAAAACGGAATACTTTTCTGCGTATAGAGTAGTAACTTAGTGGCAATAGTATGCAAAACTTTGTTTGCCACTAAGGTTCATTCGAACCTTCTTCCATAGAAAATTATATTATTTATACATTGTCTATATATAGTAGAAGATGTCGAACCCCTTTCGTCTAGTTTGTCTAGTTTGTGTATTTACTTCTTCATATTTTGAACCCGTCAGTAAAAACTCTGACTCCGCCACGGCATGTGATCACTCGATTCTTAGATTTATACGTGGACTACATTCATACTGGCCATGACAATATTTACCAGTGCAATCAGCTTAGGTATATATCAGTTTTCATCCTGCCAATTGCTTCTTTCTATTTTCTGGCCTTAAAAATAACCATATGTATGTTATGTTGGATAATTGGCAGGTGGTGTGGGGATAGCAAATATGATTGAGAAGCTGGAGAACCAAGATTATATGGGATTTGATAACCTTTGTTACCATTCCTAGATATGTAATTTGGCTTTAAAACAAAGGCTAGTTGTGGAAGGATATGACTACTTAATTCCACATTGTAATAAGTCACATTTTCAATTTATATTGCGTCTATTTGTTTTCAAGAAGAAAACAAAATTATAACTTGGATCCATCTCTATTTTATTCGAGTAGTACTAAATTTCTTGTACTTCGACTATTTTGATATCCGCTACAAATAGACTACAAGAATATTTCTTTTCACTTAGAACAAAAGTTTATTTAGGAGTCATTATTTTGTGGTATCCTATAAAGGCCTTGATGTTTTGCATAGTCAATTTTCAACCTATTGAATATTATTTCATAATCACTTATTAATTCTTAATAAACCGTCTTAAAATAAAGGGATAAGGGTCTGAAAAATACTTCAACTTTGGTCGGATTTGCTGTTGCGATACTAAACTTTCATAAGGACCTATTACCTCCCTAGACTATTTAATACCGTATTTTAAACATATATATTTGCCCACGTGGACATAAAAAATAATGCAAAATTATAAATAGTAATGTGTCCACGTGGGCACATATATACCTTTAAAATACACTATTAAATAGTTCAGGGAGTAAAAAATACGGTATTAAATAGTCTAGGAAGGTAATAGGTCCTCATGAAAGTTTAGTATCGCAACAGCAAATCCGACCAAAGTTGAAGTATTTTTCAGACCCTTATCCCTTTATTTTAAGACGGTTTATTAAGAATTAATAAGTGATTATGAAATAATATTCAATAGGTTGAAAATTGACTATGCAAAACATCAAGGCCTTTATAGGATACCACAAAATAATGACTCCTAAATAAACTTTTGTTCTAAGTGAAAAGAAATATTCTTGTAGTCTATTTGTAGCGGATATCAAAATAGTCGAAGTACAAGAAATTTAGTACTACTCGAATAAAATAGAGATGGATCCAAGTTATAATTTTGTTTTCTTCTTGAAAACAAATAGACGCAATATAAATTGAAAATGTGACTTATTACAATGTGGAATTAAGTAGTCATATCCTTCCACAACTAGCCTTTGTTTTAAAGCCAAATTACATATCTAGGAATGGTAACAAAGGTTATCAAATCCCATATAATCTTGGTTCTCCAGCTTCTCAATCATATTTGCTATCCCCACACCACCTGCCAATTATCCAACATAACATACATATGGTTATTTTTAAGGCCAGAAAATAGAAAGAAGCAATTGGCAGGATGAAAACTGATATATACCTAAGCTGATTGCACTGGTAAATATTGTCATGGCCAGTATGAATATGATAATAGAGGCTCTTCCAAGCAGAGCAATTACTCTTCTTATGACGTGTTGACCAACTACTGCAGCAATTGTTGCTATAGAAACGAAATAAGTAGCTGCATTTTGAAATATGAACTGTCAAGATTTAACTTTCTTGTAACGTAGTTATAGTGAAGATAATTTGTTCATGTTTTGTCTGTTGCGTACCGTATGGGACAGGGAAACGCTTCAATAGGTAATATTGCACAACTGACATAGAGGATGAAAATGTCATTGAAAAGGTTGATGTTGCACTTGCTACCTGCCATATTTGTTTCATCACTTTGTCAAAGAACAATATATGTGAGACTAATTAACATCATTCGAGTACTTATTATGGGTAATAGTTATTGTATTACCCAACTGTCAATGTATAGAAGTTAAACACGATTGGTTTTACATGAACAAGAGTTGTTCATATCTGTACAAGAAAAAAGAAACAGAGAAGCAGATGAGATATATGGAGTATTAAAAGGCAAGATGTACCTGAGGAGGAATTCCAAGTTCTAGAAACAGCGGTCCAAGGATGAAGCCACCTCCGAGACCAAGCAATCCGCCAACAATACCAGCAACTATGCCACAACAACAGTAAAAGAAGAGTAAATGTGGCTTCCAGTTTGTTATCTCTTTTCCTTTTGATGCTATCACCCTTGTCCCCTTGTACAGACATATTGCTTCATATAATGAAACCGAAACAGCAACAGGTACCTAATTAACACATATATGAAATCATCATCTTTCTTGCTCATTCTTAAAATTTGTAGCATATACTTGAACTCCCAAACTAAATGGGAATTACCTGCAATAAGTTTAAAATCCAGTACCCGATGGAGCATGTCACGGTGTAGGTCTGCAAGAAAATAAATGAATAACCATTGGTATAAAAATAAAAAAAAGCAGCATATCATAGAGTATGTGTTGGAGACTAGAAAGATTGTTTACTTTTCTATTAGGTACAAGTTTATCACAAGTAGTTGCTTACCTTGACAATTTGAATAGCTAGGAAAGCCACCCAAACAAACATTAGAAGTCCCAATTCTTTCCAGTAAACGTTGCGAAGCATAGGAACCTAATCAGGTGACATTTGGAAAGTTAATTAAATAGAGAAGTTGTTAAGGAAGGTGGGATTAAATTTAGTCATCAAGATATCAAAAGAGCATGTACTTACAGTGTCATCTACACAAGCTAATGGACCAGTAGGAAGTAGCTTGTATTCCCCTTCAGACTCTGCATTCATTTCAACTCATAATTTACTTCTTGTATGATCTCTAATTATGTTTCTACTAGCTACTCTATTTGTTTTCATGCAATCGCGCACTCAAAGAAGCCAAAATTTTACCTGGCTTGTACTCTGACTCCAACTGCATCTTGGTTGCTTCCTGGGATTATATTGTAGCGCGATATCAAGTTCAAGTGAGTTCATGAAAAGAAACGGCACAACTTAGAATCATGAAGAAATGTAAAACTCACTTTTTTCATTATTGTTTCCTTCTTCCATGTCTCAATTCCCTTAAACAAAGCCTTTGTCGAGGTACCTACAACATATGTACTCCTTATAGTTAGCCTTTTGCAAAAGATGGAATAATCTTGTACATGGCAGGAATCCAAGAGAGTTAAATTTCTAAATTCTAACATTTCGTCACAGGTACTTAAACTACACTGATAATATAAAAAGTCATTCAGTACGACGATCAAATTGATTTGGGAATGGAATAGTTAGTTACCAACAAAAAGGATGATAAGGAGGACAGTAACCATCCAATCAGCAAAGATGACATTGAAAGCCACCCCAATGCTAATACCAAGCATTAGCATAGGTTGTAAGAGCAAAGCCAAATCATAGTCAATTATAGGCATGTCTAGTGTTGGATGCCTCAGCCTCATGTTGTAGTACACTGTTGATCCAGCTGCTCCCATTATCATGCCTTTAACAAAATCAATATAGTTTAGTACTGCTTCACAAATATATACTAAGTACATGTTAGTATGAAAAAAAGAAGTACTATATATATACATACATACATTTGGAAATAGCTGTAGATGATTTTGGGTCAAAGCCAATAATAAGAGTTAGCATTGGAACAAAAATTCCACCGCCGCCAACCCCTCCGACGCTTCCCAAAGCAGCACCAAAAAATCCCACAATGGACCCAACAATTACTCTCCATCCAAACTCCATCTCCTGTATGCTCCCAAAGAAAAAACATTATTTACTACTTGATATATATTACTAGCTCCATCGGTCACAATTTATGTGATATTATTTGACTGTGAAACAAGTCAGGAATATTTGTGTGTCGATAAATCATTCCATTAAAAATTAAATTATTTTTAACTATCAAAAGGTATCATGCCTTTTGGAATGTATAAATAAGAAATATTATCACATAAATTGGGACAGATGAAGTATGTCTCAACACATTCATCACATGGACTTGATTCATTTTCATGAATTAAACAAGTGAAAATATTTTTGATTTTATATATATGTGGTAGTAAAATTTTGAACTTAGGAGGTCTGCCTGCTATTTTACCATATCTCATTTAAAAGCTAGACGGTCACACGATTCAACATGAACTTAAAAACAAAAAGCAAGTCTTGGATATATAGGTTCAAATTTCATTGGCACTCAAATATCAAAGAATCATGAAAAAACTATGTAAAAACATAACAAATTGAATATGCTCTCTAATCTTACCGGCCAGACGTGCTCATAAGAGGACTTTCCACTCCACAGAAAATGCACAAGCCTTACTGCAAAGCCATGTGGTCTCATCTCATTATTCTCCACATAACTAATGTTATAAGTAGCAGTTGGCTCTAATTTATCCTTCAAAGTAAGCCTTTCTGCATTAATCCCAACATCGCTTATTATGAATAATCCCCAGCATAGTATCCATACTGCTGTTACGAAAAACGCCTTCATTCTCTTTTTTAATAAGAATTATATATAGAAGTAGCTTCCTCTGTTTCCTTTGAGATAATTAATTGGCTACTTCTATATATATTCCACTTTGAAGAACCTGAGGCCTGAGGGGAATTAAAACAAACTTCAAGAATATTGTATGCTTGAATATCCCTTTATTGCCTACGTTTATATATAATATGTAAAAGTTGAAATAGCTATGTGTCTGATATGGACATTTTACATGTTTTGTACTGTTAAACAAAGATATCCTTTTAATTTATGTCATTTAAGAATTTTTGTCATTTTTGTGCTAATAAAAGAGTTTGATCGAAAATAGTTACGTACTTCTCACTTTAGAAAACCAAAAAGATATTAATAGTGTAATTATATCTTTTCCAATTTCGTATATACATTTACTATCCTAAGAATAAGATGATATATAATTACTAATTGCTCATTTTTCGCTTTGTATTACGAATTAAAATAATATAATTTTTACATAGAGATGCATGTAATTACTTGATGATACAGATATTCTTTACACCGTCAATATACAAAAACTTAAGTGATTCTTTCCGATCCTCTGATGAGGCTTAGTTCAGCTAGCCCTAGACAGATCACATCTCATTAGAAAGGCTCTTTTCTTTATAACTATTCCAAAACTTTAAAAATGACAAGTAAAAATGAGCTAGGGCGGAAAATGGAACCATCTAGGAGGACATAGAATTCGAAATTTCTCAACATAAAATTATATAGTAAATTTTCATACCCATCACGTTCAAACTCAATAATGATAGAACTAGTGCTTGTTTCTTAATGTTAATTACTTACGTCTACACTAAACAACCATCGAAAAATTTGCAAAGTTTAGTAGTTTTGTCGTGTATATGCAAATTAAAGGGAGATAGGAAAGAAAGTCCTTATTTATTTTTTTGCTTCTACTCCACAAATTAGGAATTAAAAAAATTAGAGGGAAGCAGTGTTGTTTGTCTTATTAATGTGAAATTTCCAGGAAACCCTCCAATTCATCATCTTACGCACGGATATAACCATGCATGTCTGACAATATATATGTACTTCAGAGCATGAAATTACACTTGATGTTGCTATGAATATCATGATGATAACACGTACATCTGATTACTTAATATTTAGGATTATTAACGGTGAAATCAGGATTTTCACTATGAAAATTATTTGTAATCCGTTCTAAGTTTGGAGTTTCATATCTATTTTCTTGTTGGTTTGGGTTATACATGTATTAGTAATATAATGATTAGTTATGAGAGAATCTATGTATTATTTTTCGTAGGAATTAGTTATGCAATTGCATATTTTATCCAGTATAAAACATTAGTTTCCTCGTTAACTTATACATGCATATACTAATTATACATCGCAAAAGAATAGTACTCACAAAACACTTTATTTCTTATGCGTGATCTAATTAATACATCAATAGCCTAATCAGCAACCAAACGACTAGAGAGAAAATGTAATTAATCAGCGAGGACGGAAAAATAAACATTCGTGAGTTAAGAAATGATAATATACAGTTGGGGATTATGGCGTCTGTATACAAACAATTTAGAGGTTTTCGAGAGAATGAGCGATGAAGATGTAACAAACAGAAATATTTTGGTTGGTTGAATATAAAAGTTATAACAGCCTAAACAATTTGTATCTTTCTGGGAAACTTCTGAAGATGTATCACTACAAGTACAGAAATTTTTAGCTTTCAGCATGGTACCAAATTGTTTAATTTGGATCACATATGTCCTACGCGTTCAACCCCTATCATAAGTTCATGCACATTTACGCGCTATCAATTTGGGGGAAAAGACATATGAAGTAGGATGTTTTGGTTTTTAGCCCTCCAACCTCCACCCATTTTTGCTCCCTTGAATCTTGATGATTCGAACCACCCACAAGACATATTGTAGTCTTGCTAAGATTTTGTGTATAAAAGTTTGCATTTAACGACAAATTAAGTTGATGTAAATGCCATATATGTTCTTATTGAGTTGATATAAATGCCATATATGAAACTCTTTTTACCTTAAATACAACAAAACAAAAAAAGAGGCATGCCTTTGAACAAAGTCAGAGCGGTGTCTTTATTTGGAACTAGACAACTCCAAGTACTTTCTATTCAACATTTTACGTAAAGGAACTGTACATCTTCGCTATCAAAATTCAAAACTCTCACCATCCAAAAATATACATAGCATACAACCCAGAAAGGGAGAGGCATATCACTCAAAAACTCAAAACCTCAAAACCTCTAGTTAAAGGGTAAGAATGAAATCCACAACTTTGAAGCCTTAGAGACACTGTATCATTTAGACGCTGGACGATTTTATTTATTTATTAATATTCTACAGAATCCCAGCCCCCTCAAAGAAATTTCAAACTATTTTCATAGGAGATAATATCCAAAAACAAATATGCTAATAAAGAACCAAAATACCATAACATGAGCGAATAGTCTGTTCAACATACAAGTACTCGTAACAAACACAAAAGCGCACACAAATCCCGAATAAATTCACATTTAACAAGTTCACATAAGAACTCCGCAAGTAATTTACCAAACAATTCCAAAAGCAGATACAAAATTTAAAACATGGGCCGATGCGTCGCACCATCATCTTAGTGTTTCCATTCCCGCACTAGTCAAGCAGGTATTCCAACAGATAGTTGCATTTTCATTGAGGTATCAGTAGGCCATGTCTTCCTGCGAGTCAAAAATTCAGACAAATCTAGTGCAGCAATATTATTGAATGAGATATTAAAATTACCTACATAGCATATGGATTTTATTGCAACCTTACCACAGCAACACAAGCTGAAGCATACTCTTCATCGTCAGTAGTCATATTCACGAGAATGTGACCTATCTGAACGCTTGTAATCCTGGTCCCTTTCTTTTGCCTCAGATGCCCCGTGGTCATAGGCATAATTATCCTCTTCCATTTGATCATAACGATCATGACCACGACTGGCATCTTTATAGCGATCATCACCACCTTGTGCATCTGGATTCTCATAGTCTCCTCGACCTTGGTGGTGATCATAATAGTCATAATGTCCATGATCATCTTCAGGTTCGGCAGGATCATAATTCCTTTCTTTGTCACCGTGTCGTCCCCGCTCGTGTTTTGATTCAACATGCTCATAATCATATTCTCTATCACGAGAACGCTCACGACCCTGGTCAACCTCACCTTCATCCTTACCTTTTTCCCTGTCCTTCTCGCGGTGGCGATCTCGCTCACGGTGACCATCCCGGTCTTTGTCTTTGCCTCGCTCACGGTCACGTGTCCTATCACGTTCGCGATCACGGTCACGACCGCGATCTTTTTCTCTTTCTCTGGTTCTTTCGCGTTCCCTATGATGTTTGTCATCTCTTTCACGTTCCCTTGGTCTGTCATGAGAACGCTCACGAGATTTCTCTCTGTCCTTATCTCGCACCCTTTCACGGGACTTCTCCCGATCCCTGCTAATATGGGAATTCATAATAATATTAGACGTGAAACACATTATAGCATTAACTCACATTTAAACTAAACAGAGTAGTGAATCGGACAACTCATCCTTGGAGAAGTAGAAATTTGTCTGGGAGTTTAATTGCCAGAAAGGAACTCAAAGCCAGCATACCTGTCCCTGTCATCTCGTGCTCTTGGCTCCTCAGAGCGAGATGCTGCCCTTCCCGGCTGAACCACCTCTCTGAAAAATAGAAGAAGTATAGAGTCGACAATAATTAAAATTTCATGTAAGAATTTAAGCTTTTCACTTGACAATCATACCAGCATCTAAACAAGAAAAAACTACTTTGAGAACATTTTATGAGTAATTATCAAACTGAATGCCAAACAATAACAAATTCAACTTGTAGACAAGATATCATACATAGAAGCTCAGAGCAGCAAGTCATTTTTAGGAAAAAGGAACACAAACTGAAGCATCTATATACCCCGAAAGACGGGTTGAAATTCAGAAAAGCAGTTTATGTCAACTACAAGCAAACATGTCTTGTTGTATCTAGCAAATTAGCATTTTAAGCAATATGCAACAATAAAATCAACTCAAACAGAGAAGAGGAGACATTCCCATTGCGATTTTTACTCCATAGACACCACAGGAACACCGTTATTGCACTAAAGAAGAGCTGAGATCAATGTCCTTTTTAGCACTATGCATATGTACATATGACAAGTTCATGCAATACCTATTAGCATCTTCATTTCCAACTCTTGTTGTTCCAAGTCCACCGCCAAGTCTGCGGGGACGCCAATTGGGGACTGTTCTACCACGTTCAACATCAACCAGCACTCTTCTATTATCAATCTTCTTTCCATCAGCTTGTTTATATGCAGCTGAATTATATCCAAAAGAATTAGAGATGGAAGTGAGACTTCCAAAAAGACAGAAGCATAGGAGTTTAGAGAAACCTTTCATATCCCGTGTATGCACAAACTCAATGAAAGCATAACCCCTGGGTTTATTGTTTGTCTTGTCCATAACCAAGCGAACCTGAAACTCGAACAATTTATGGAATTAACACTACTAATAACATTATAATCATGTTTGATGCAGCGGTCAAAAAAGTTTATGTTTTTTATCTACTCAGCACGATTAGGTACAGTAAGCTCCTAATGGCACGGCAGGCACTATGCCTAATTAGCCGTGCTCACCTTTGAATCAAAGAGCTCCCAGGCGAGATGCTTCATCATCACTGCTAGAGTTGAACAAGAACTGTGGCCTTATGTTTGCAATATATTCTAACTCCCCTTACCAGGGAACATTTTAAAATAAAATAAATTATTATAGAAGTATAGTCAAATACCAGGTGTCTCCTGAAATGCTTGAAACTTTTTTGATAGCCTTTGAATCCAAAAGTAAAATCTTAGCAGCATAGATGGGATGTAAGAAGAATAAAGAAGAGAACAAGGTCAATACTCCCAACAATTTTTTACCCAGTAAAGGCAAGTATCAATCTCCGGTGTTGCTTGGAATAAGAGGCCAAAGATATATTGCATCATTGCTCTGCTCATCTAAGTGTTCAGCTTTGTTTCATGTAATGTAGCTCGGACTTGGAAATTGAATGGTCATGTTTGGCAACTCAAAAAAACAAAAGCTACCAGAAAATTAAGTTTTACCCTTACCAGGAAAATACCTAGGAGTCGAACATCTTTACCTTTGTGGTTCTAGAAACTAATGGAATATCAGAATGAATAGCACTTGAAACTAATGATATCCAAACCAGGATAAGAGGATAAAGACATCGAACTGATACTCAATAATTGGAGCACTGTTACCTGAGGAAGGGCATACTGGCAATCTGACCTTTATTTTACAAAGCAAAGAAATGCTAGTAACTTCACAAAAAAATTCACCCATTTTCAGAATGCAGAATGCACCTCGAACACCAGGGAATAGTGCTAGCAGTTCAAACAACAATCCATTTCTTAACTACAGCCTGAGGAGATGCATCCGAAGGTACAATTGAAAAAAAAAAAAGTTCTCCAGATAAAATGTGATTTTGAAAGCTTATAGCATAAACCATTTCTTTTTCTTTTTTAATAATCTGAAGCACTAAGGAAGTCGAGAGCTAATCAGTTTATTACTATTTAACAGACTGCCAAATTCAATAACTTCTCATCAAAATACTGAAGTGCAATCCATGCTATAAGTTTATACACATAAAGAATGCATCGCATGCACCTTAAGTGAAAGTTTGAAACTTAAGTAGAGTAATGTGGGGTACTTCTTTTATGTACTCCATCCTCATTTTGAAGGACTCAACTATAAAGACAACCTTTCAAAAAGTGTATCGACCCCACAGTTCTTTAAATTTTGGTGATTAAAATCTGTTTTGAGATAAGATGCTAATTTTTTTTATGAAGTACATAAAGAGAAGCTGCTAAAAATTGTAAGATGTTCAGTGCTTTCAGAAAATAATAAGTTGTGGAAATATCAATTTGAGAAACGGCTGGATAGTAGGAGGAAGTACCATGCCACCATAAAAGTACACATCTTACCAACCAAAAGCCAGTAACCTGAGCCCCACAAAGGGATGCTCTATAATACCTACCCGCTTGATTGGACCATAAGCCTCGAATTCGCGTTTGACTCTGCTTTCTGTTGTTTCATAATTCTGAGAAAATGTGAAAGACAATCAACAAAATTAAGAAGATATTTCATTGTCAAAAAAAACAAAACTTAGATGATATTCCCAAGTAACAGCAAAATTGATCTAAAAAGATCTTCACTCACAAGTCGTGCAACAAAGAGTGTCTTGTATGGATCTCCGGTAACATTTGGGTCGCTGCTAGGATCATCTGTTCAGCAGAAAAAAACAAAAATTTATTCCATTTTTTATCATAAAATATGGCTCTCAAATATTCAGAAAATAAAAAACTTAGGCACTTCATACATTTTTCAAGCTCCTCAGCAGCCTTTTTAGCACCCTCCTCCAGCCGTAACTTGTGGATCCTAGCTCTTCGTTCAGTCTGCATCCAATAACAAAAGCAATCAATGAGCATAAACAAAAATATACACAGATTCACCATAGTATGTAATTGCACATCTTATGTTACATCTTATTATACTTTGCTGGAATAAAGTAACTCTTCAGAACCGGTTTGGATACCAGAGGATGTAACTGTCTCGATCCCAAATTAGTTGGATTAGATAACCCACATCTCAAGTTAAATAGTAAATATAATCCACTCCTCTAACTACATGCACTACCAATTTACAACAGATTCATCTCTATTGACTTGGGGAGACAACAGTATCTTCCAGATAAGATGAGATCCAATGGTTACAACAGCTCCACACCTTGGGGAGATAATAATAGAAGCTTTCAATTACACAGAAAATTTTGGCATTATTCAGTGCAAGACAAACATAAAACACACAACTAAAACTACCCTGAGGGAAAAATATAAAGAACAAGACATGATATTACCACTAATTCAACTACAACACAATGTTTTAGTGTCATTTGTTGGACATTCAAGATTCATTCATCTCGAGATAGAAAAAAAAATCAGCAGAACATTATATGGCAAAACACACAAATAATCAAGCAAACATCAAATTGATGAAATTAAAATATCACTGTTAAGAGAACATGGATGATTGCTTATTGCTAATTGGTGTTGAAGCAGTTAATAAGGCAAGAAGAAGGGAGAAGAATGAATATCCAACCCTCAATTAAACATAACGACCTACCCAAATAGATCAGAAAAGAAATTGCAGCATATAAAATAATCTTACCGGGGTTTCAACCTCAGGGATTGGTGGAGCATATTCTGGATCACCAGGTTGAGCGAAGTTACTAACAAATTGTGCCATCCCTAAAAAACAAATGAGAATAGTTCTAAGAATTATACAAGATAACTGACGGAACAAGAAATGACTCAATCCATGAAGAATGTTAACCAGTATATGAAGGGCATTTTCTCTTCTCGGGGGGTGGTTTGTACTCCAAAGGTGGGCGGGGCTCAAACAGCTTCAGAAGATTAGCAGTCAACCCAGTTGGATGACTTTGACCAATCTGCATATATTACATATATCAACAAAGAAAATACACAAACTTGCAGCACCAGTGAGGAACAAAGAAAAGGATTGCCAATACTGCAACAGCCTGACAACATAGTTCTACACTTCTACTGTTATTCTAAGCCAACTATCTAGTCACACAGTATATTTAGCTGTCATAAAAGCACAACAAATATGCATCTTAGACAATTTCTAGTCTCATTTCACAAAAACAAAAATAATAAACTTGAGTTGGAATTGGAACAATTCTAAAAATATCACGAAACAAGAAATAAACCACAACACCTTACTCACTACTACATAATGACAAATCATGAAGACATCAAGAAACCAACAACGTTGTTCTAATTTCCCCAAACCACTTGGGGGTTGACATATGAATCCACATCAATTCCACTCCATCTAGGTCTGTTTCCCCCCAGTATTATACAATTAATATTTTGGGAAAGATTAGAGGTACCTAAGACTATGAATTAATAAACATTGAGAATCCATAACCAAACTAAGAGAGGGACTTAATGTGAGTTTACCGACAACAACTGACTAGACCATAATCCTAACAAGTCGGTATAGTCTATATCGATACTTCACTTCTACTCTCTTTTTTTCCTTTGCTAAATCCACACGAACGCAATAAATCACAAATACCAAACAAGTTGAAGCAACAGGGCACAAAATCATCTAAATTTCTAACCTCATATTCATCAAGAAAGAACCTAAGTCAGTAATCAACAAAGACAACAGATCGAATGTTATAACTTACCAGCTTGAGTTGCATGACATTAGCGCGATTCTGGGCCTTTGCACGGGCCTGAACGTTAGGGTTGTTCCGCATGAAGGCATCGTTGAAGTCTCCCATTGAAGCCGACTAGGGTTTTTGCTAGATGCGAATCGCCGCCACAAGAAGTGGAGTTACGTTAATCGGACGATTGGAGAGATGGAGAAGATAGCTGAGAGCGGCACGAAAACCAAAATAGAAACAAGGGTTTATCCGGCGAAGAGAAGCGGCTCATATAAAGACTCCATCAGAGATCTCACTCCATCACTCGCGAGTTCATTTATACCAAAATTTTAGAAATAATTTTTTTAAAACTAAAAATACGAAATATCATTTAATCTTTTAAATATGTCATGTGAAAAGATAAAAAAAAATATCAAAAAATAAAAAGAAATTTTCTTTTTAAAATTAACTAAAAAGAAAAAATAAACAAATAAATTATAACGAATGAAACAATAACGATGAACAAGGGATAAATACAGATTTTTTGTGTCTTGAATACGAAATTTCATGAAGTTGTGAGACTATTGAATTTTAAGGATATATGTATGATACTGAAGAAAAAATAAATATAAAAAGTGAATTCTTAAAGAAAATAAATCAACTCAAAAAGAAAGACATATAAATTGAATGTAATTAATATTTTCTCTAATTCATATTAAGTAAATTATGTTTGAACGAATGTAATTTTAATTCTTGACAAAAGTTCTAGCAAGAAATTATTGTTGTTAACCTTTCAATTCAATATATTTTGATTTATTTTAAAGGAAGATTGTGATATGCTGAGCAGGTGAAAACGAGTTTGCTTAAACACCTTATAATTGTCACTTTGATCAATTGAAAGAAGTCAAAACACAACAAAAAAAAATTATATTACTTTTAAAAAATTCACAATTACAAGTTTTTTAAGCAAGCGGGCTTTCACCTACCCTCTCAGAATCATCCCAATCTTCCTTAATAATTGATAAATATCAATATCAAAATACCTAGAATTGAAAGGTTTTACTACAAAAGCTTATTATTTCCTACTCTTGTTATTTTATTTCCTTTCTCTCCATTTAGGAATTATTTATAGTTAAATATACCTTACAGTGAATGAGCAATTAGAACTGTCAAAAAGGGTCGGTCCAGCCCCATCCAACCCAAGAAATTTGAAGGGCTAGGGCGGGTTGGCCCTTCATTTGGAAGGGAATGTCCAACCCAACCCAACCCTACAAGGGCTGAGGGCTACGGCGGGCTAGCCCTTCTTTTTTTTTTCTTTTCAAGCTTATAATTATATAACATCAAAATAATGAGAAGATTTTCAAATCAATATGACAAACAATGGTAGTGTTTCAATAACACTAGCAAAAACTAAAATGTAATTAGCATGTATCTTGCATACCAAATACGTGAGCGAGATAAGAGAGTGACAAGCAAGATGGGAGGGAGGCGAGGGCGCGAGATTTGTCTATATATCCTATATACATGCGAATCTACTTGGATAAAGTGTATCTAGAACAAATTAACCTAATTTTGAGTCCATATATTATGAGATACATGTATTTGGACATACCAAAATCTGGTAAGATTCATAATATTACAACCTAGCGTGTATTTAAGTAATTAGATTATATACTAGCGAGATTATTGTAAGTTATCCTTAAATAAAAAGTTTTGGTCCATGGGTCGACCCTGATTAAGCCTCAAGGACTAAGGGCTTATATAAACTGAGCTTATAAGCCCTAGTTTTAGATGGGATTGAAAAATCCTATCCCAACCCTACCCCAATAACGGGTTGGGTTGGGCCGGCCCCATGGGCTAAGCCCATTTTTACGACTCTACGTGCAATACACGCTTTTATTGTCCAAAAGACGTCATGTTGGGCATGTGTCAGGGTCCCAATGCGTTGTATTTATCGTCAATAAAAAATTAAAACCTTACGAAGGACGTGCATTGGGACCTTAACATGTTATCTTACAATGTTAACCAACGCTTTTGAAATTTAAGTTTTGACTACTTTTCTCCTGCCAACTGCTCTCATTGTGCACCAAACTTACGTTACTATGTTTCAATATGGGTTTTTCAAAATCAAATTATAACCAATAATTCAATTGTAAATTTGACTTATTGGTATTGGTTATTGAATTAACAATTGATAATTAAACAAATTAAAAGTATATAATTAATAATAATTGATGTAGAGATAAATTACTCAATTTTCTTATATGATAAATTATCAATCCATTAAAATTATTATATTTATAAATTATAATTGTTTCCTAGCATATATTTATACTTTCCCCGCTACTTCTAATTTTTTTTCTTGTTAATGTAGCATAAAGATTTGGTTTGTTCCTGCTGGGGGATAGATCTCGTGATATATTTAATGAAACAAAGAGAAATAAGTTAACTAAAGCAATGATAAGTATTTTCTTGTTGTGATTTTAATTGAAGAAAAGGAATAATATAACAGTAGTACTTAAGATGTAAATTGATGACTGCTCGATAATCGTTAGATAATTGTTAATTTGATATTAAATTAATCAATATTTTATTGGTTAAATTGCAAATTAATACATAAATCTAATCGTTGTTTTATTTTATCTTTTTTTTTTTTTAATTTCATCTTTTGTCTATTTCTTAAATACTATTCCCCCGATTTCAATTTATGTGGCAACTTTCGAATTTCAATCTTATTATTAATTGTTGTGACTTATAGTACTTTTTACGTAATTTACAAATGTATAAATTTCATATTTTTATGTAATTTACAAATATATAAATTTCATTTAAAAAATTGAAAATTTCATGAGCAAATTTCAGTTAAACTTAAATTGATTGACTCTCAAAATATGAAAAGTGTCACATAAATTGTTTGATGGTTGATATTAAGCTATACCTGCATAAATGTTATATGCAAATCTTGATATTGCCTATTTTATATTAAATATGATATTATAATCCTAGATAATCCTATTTCCAACCGAACAACCCATAGATGTTTTGCAAGAATGGGTGAGAAGGAGATCTACCGTCCTTAATCACTCTTAATTAGGGATAAAATTTGTTCATTGGATATTTACACCAAATCAATAGAAGCATGATATGTATTTACACATAATATTAAAAGCCAAACTATAGTTAATTAACATGAATTCTTATCTCATTAGATCACCAAACTAAAATAAATTTACATAATTTAATATAAACACAAAATACGACTAAATATTTACTCTTAATCATACTTAGTGGACAGGCTTTTGGCAGAATAAAAGCGTTTGAAAACCATAAGAAGAAATTATAAAATCAAATATTATATATATAGTACAAATGTACAGAATATTGAGACAAAAATGATACTGTGCTATATATAACGTAATGTAATGTAATATATACATAAGCATATTTTGCTGCTATGCCTTTGATTTTGTATATTTATTTGACAAAATCACGAAAGAGTAAGATCCATTAATTGGATCAGTTCTAGGGAAGAAGTCAAAATGTTAGCTATTCATCCTGTCAAGCTTCAAGTCTTCAGCTAGTTAGCTATTCATCCTCTACCTCTTTGATGATGATCAAGCTCACTGGAATCACCGCTCGAGGAGGAAGGGTTGAGTCCATAGTCACTTGTCCCTCCATATTCACTGCTATCGAATTCTTGGTTTGATATCATTTTCCTAAACTTGACCATGTCAGCGTTGTATGCACCAGTATCGTAGGTATCAGTCTTTGCACCATCGCTCATGTCCTCCAAAGATGAATCGCCATCCAAAGCTCGCATAATCTGTTCATTAGAATGTGCATCACTAATTGTCTCCAGAAAGTAGAAGAGAAGAGGAACATATACAATGAGTCTAATTGCAATGGTATAAGATATAAGTTCACAGTAATAGATAAAGGTAAACCACAAAACCATGTACTAACCGGACTTAACAAAGGAGGGTCTAGTTTGATAGCTCTATTCTAGAAGATGACATACCTGAGTCATCTTTGGACGTCTTTTAGCAGAATGACGAGTGCTAGCAGCAGCACAGACTACTAGCCGATGCAGCTCCTTTGGAACACTGTTTCCTTCAAAAGGAGCACCTACCAATTCGTCATATTTTCCCTCTTCCAAGGTGTTTTAAGAAGCGGCCTAGCCTGTTCATATTCATACATTAGGTTAATAAGGGTATGCATATACAAAAATTGGTGTCTAAATACACGTTAAAATCTAGGTATTGTTGATGCAATGAATAAGATATGGAAACTTGAGATCAAGAGCGAACCCAGTCTACTAAACTGTCTTCCATAATATTGCTAGGATCAATAGGTCGCTTCCCAGTTATGAGTTCCAAAAGCACAATTCCAAATGAAAACACATCTGATCTGTCTGTTAGCTTGCCACTTGATGCATATTCAGGAGCCATGTACCTGCAGTATAAGGATAAGATGGCTTTTTCATTACTGATGCCTAATTTCTTCTAGAATCAAGCACCCGCATTTATTACTTTAACCAAGAGGTCCGAAAAAGTTAAAATGACTTCTAAAACATTTTTCATGTATGTTAAACATTGGTTTTTTTTTTTGCCTTCACTGTGGATATCTCTTGCCTAAGCTACTATGACTAAGCATATGAAAAGTTCTCTGAAAATTAGAGACCTTTAGAACCCCAAAACAAAAACATCAAACTGATTTTCAGGGCATTCTAAATCTTGCTCAGAATTATCAAATTTCTAGGCTTTTTAGATTGATAACATGGTATATGATTGGATTTCGACCAATTAAGATTTTTCGGTAAGTCTGGAAACATTTAAAGATAAAAGATTATATGTCACTTCTAAAGATAAGCACTAACCTTCACCTAGTATTTCTTTTACCTCTCAAAAAGTAGAAAAATGCTATGCTCAACTCACCCGAAAGTTCCCATAACACGGGTGGAGACATGAGTAAAGTTGTCAGAAGAAAGCTTAGCCAATCCAAAATCTGCCACCTGAGAAACCAGAAACACTCTTGTAATTCCCAAGGTTATCATGATTATTAAGCAACACTTCTAATAAAAGTGGAGATTTACGTTGAAAACCAACCTCCCAAGTTTCCTGACACATGCAAAATACATAATAACAAATACACGAGACAATAATGACTACAATAATTTTACCTTAGCTTCAAAGTTGTCCTCAAGTAGAATGTTTGCAGCCTTTATATCACGGTGGATAATTTTAGGATGGCCTGTGTATAGAAACAAGGGTTGAGAAAGAGAAACAAAGAGAAAAAGAAAAGGGGAGCATTGCGAATAGAAAAAATTGTATACAATCTTCATGGAGGTAAGCTAATCCTCTGGCTGATCCCAACGCAATTTTAAGCCTTGTTCCCCAATCCATAACACGATGGCCCTTCCCTGCAAACAAATTTAATTTAACCATTAGCATGGAGAGCATTTTCAACAGTTCAAATGGTTTTTTAAAAGAATTTAACTCATACATATTTACCATGTAAATAATTTTTATGTCATTACTTGGTGTATTTTCTCACTTGTAGTAAGACGTAATTTGTGTTATTCTTTAGGTTACTAATTCCACTTTTTATGAATAGTTACATGTAGTTATATTTAAGGCGACGTGATAGTGTAATAATTCTTTATACTAGCTAGTGTATATAAACTCTTAAGGAAGTCTTTCAATTATGTATCATAAAAGGGAGTATTCAACGACAGGGGAAGTACCATGAAGATGGAATTCCAAGGTTTTGTTGGGAACATACTCATATACCAACATTCGCTGGCTATCAGCAATGCAATATCCAACAAGAGAAACAAGGTGGCGATGATGAACTCTGCTAATGATATCAACCTCTGCCTGAAATTCTCGTTCACCTTGTCCACTGCCTGACTTCAAACTCTTGACAGCTACCACCGTTCCATCAACCAAAACACCTTTATGTACATACCCAAAACCACCTTGGCCTAACAAATTGGCCTTAGAAAATCCAGAAGTTGCTCTAGCTAGCTCCTCATAAGTGAACTGACTCTTAGAGAACCCACCAAGACTCGGAGATGGCACAAGAGCTTGGCCATTAACAGCAAAGGTGCTGTCGCTACTTGTATAAACTATGGTAGGAACCTTTACAATGTGTTCCGTGGGCTTAGGACCTTTGTAGTATGGATCAGTACTACCTGCACCTAAGAACAAAAATATACACTGTTACTAGGATGGTGAAACCTCCTACAGTTTTTGAGTTTCTCATTAAAACAACAAATGTATACTTGAATAATTATGACAGAAATTGGATATGCATATAAGTTAAACTCTTACTTACACAAGAGAGTACTAATTATGCTTTTAAGCGACTCGATAGTTCAAGTTTTTATCAATTTACAATATCAGGATATGTAACTTATACTCGGAAAGAAATAAAGACACATAGGTTACAATTTTACGAACCTTTAGGTGGACGTCTAGGAGGACCAGGAGTACCAGGAGGACCATTGGTATAGTAGTGTTCTTTCTTCTTCCTTCTCCAGTAAATTAAACAAACAATGATAGTGGCAAAAATCATCAATCCTGCCACTGCTATTCCAGCAACTATAAACATATCAGATGAACCTGAATTAGACGAAGGCGAGCCATTGTTGTTTCCTGAAGAACCAGCTGCTGGTTTGCCTGAACGTTGTGCACCGCCTGGTTTTTCAAAAGGTGCTGATTTTTCTGAAGGTGGAGGAGGAGATAATTTTCCAGCAGATAATGAAGGCGGTCCTGAGGAAACTGGGGGTGGGGGATTAAATTTGGATGAGGTAGGAGGAGACGCCTCATCAGGAGCATTGGGTGATGTGGTAGTGTATTCTGACGGAGGTGGTGGTGATTCAGAAGCTGAGGGTGGTGGTGATGACGGAGGAGAAGATTCCTTTGCGGGTGGAGGAGATTCTGGGGGTGGGGAGGTAGGCGGAGCTGGTGGTGGCGGAGATGGGGAGGAATTAGAAGGAGAGGAGGAAGTAGTGTCATTTTTGTCGGACGAAGCAGTACCAGGAGGTGATTGCATATTTCAACAACGGTGAAATTTCCGGCAGCCCAGAAATTCAACCTCTCCCGTTAACTGCTCGTCTCAACAAATCTTCAATGCTCCTATATTTCCATGAAAAACGAAAAAAAGAAAATGTTATGTTAAACAACAAAATTGAAGATCCTATACAATATAGTAACAAAAATGATTCAATTTGGACATGAAGAGAAGAAATTTACCTGAAAGATGTATGAGAACAGAGGGTTCTCAAAAGGGAGAAAGAGAAATCTTAGCATTGTGATGTTCAAAGAAAGCCTACCCCCTTTCCCCTCTCTCACCCTCAAATTGTTTGCTCCTACAAACAAGGACCCTTCTCTCTCTCCCTAGTTTTATTTTATTTTGCATTTTTAACACCGGAGAAAACATTAGTCTATTAACAAGAATATTATGTGGAATTAGTCGAGATGCCCGATATTTTAGTCAACTACAGAGCATTGCAGTAGTAGTACATACTCCAATTAAGTTGGACTATTCTGATTCCTGAATCCTGATCTTTCATAACAAGGCAATATTTCATATTCAAGACTTGATTTCTCTATTTCCCGTTTATTATAAGTATAACTGTGAGTGCATAATTGAGAAGGAATGATTTACTTTATTCTATTTGCTTTATGAAGATTCGAGGCAGTACGTAATTGTGGGAGCAAGCAAAGAGAAGACAATCAGCTCATCTTCTATCAGACCTGATATGACATAGGAGGAAGTTGATGCCAATTGTAGTTCCAAAGTGTAAGTAGTTCTTAACACTTATCTCGTCAAAAGAGAATCTGACTATTCAATTCCAACATTTTGCACTTGTTTATGTAACAATGAAAAGCACCAAAACTAACAACTAGCAGCAAGAAAGTAAAATGAATGAAGGACAAAAACAAATCATACTACTTTGTCCAAATGAAACAATATCATCAAGGGCACTACTTCCTATTCTCCAGATCCTTGTAACATAACGAGGCTATTTATGTAGGGTGAGAACCTCTTATCAGTATCCACTCGTCCCGGACTCCACAGTGTCTCACAGTTCTGCTCCCTTAGGTGACAAGAGTATATCGTCGTATCAGTACAGGGTACTACTTCTTATTCTCCAGAATTGTGTACCGTAACGAGGCTGTTTATGTAGGGTAAGAACCTCTTATCAGTATCCACTCGTCCCGGACTCTGCAGTGTCTCAAGCTTCTGCTCCCTAAGGTGATAAAAGTATATCGTTGTGTCTGTGTGGATCACCACAGTATCACTGTCAGTACAGGGTAGTACCTCACAACACTCCTCCTTGGGTATTCCAAGCACTTGAGTACGAGGCTTCTTGCTTCCAAGATTTACACTGACACTGCGCTTCAGGCCCATGTCCACACCTCCATAGATGTCTATTACGAAAACACTTCCACTGTCATTATAAGCAGTAACATAGCACACCTCATCTCCTATCTGCGTTAAGGCACCACGTTGTTCAGATTGAATATTAGGTACATGTAAAACTGCTGGAATCTCATTTTTCACATCGAACGCTAACACTTCATTCGATGATGTATTCCTCCAGTAAGCCACCCCCTTCATATAAGATCCTCCACCTGCAAGCCTTGTATTTTCCAGCTCTAGACAGTCTGAAGGAGAGCACCTCCATGAATCTGATTCAGAACAGTAAATCTCAAAGCAGACAACTGGATGATCAAGAACAGGGACTGCAGCGACCACGCGATAAAATGATTCAATATTAAACTGAGGATCAAATGCAAGAGCAACTGCAGGATCAGATCCATGGTAATATTGAGGAGGAGGAAGCTTTTTCCAGTGTTTGGTTGCAGGATTGCAAACGTAATAACTGTCCTTCCCCTGACAAAGGAGCAACCCACTGCTAGAACTTAGTACTTTAACAACCTCAGGCAAGAAACCAAGGGAAGGACTCGGGACTCCGTTCGCGGAACGATGCAGAGACAAAAATATAGGAGGATCATCTTTATTTTCCAGTCTTTGATAAAAGTAGCCTGAAAGTTTCTGGAATGTTGAACTTTGATTGTACGCGAGTAATGGACTAGTTATCCACTGATTCCATTCTTTGGACACTGCCCGAAACTTCATCAGTGATTTAGCAGGGAGGAAAGGCAGTACATGTCTCTTCGCTACATCTTTGATTGTCATGTCCACTCTCATTATGATGTCTACAGGATATTTAGAACCATTGTTCCCTTCCTCCACCTTATAAGCGGCAGTCGTCAAGTCAAACTCTGCTAACTGCAATCCAAACCGAAAGACTTGTTAAAAGAGGTACGGTAATCAGAAGCAAGAGCGATTTACTAACTATGCTGCAATCTCGTACTAGTTAGGATGATCAATATTTGTATCCACTCCTCTTTTTAGGCTGGGCATGTTGTTCACTCAGAAAGACTCATTTAAAAAACAATAATTCATAAATGTCAAAAAATAAAAAAATAACAATAGAAGAATATTAGCACTAGAAAGCAAGATCTTATGAAGTAGCTTCCCAGCAAAACAGGGAAGCAGAGATTGCCCATGACATTGTGAAAATAAAAGAATGGCATCCTTGGAATGAGATGGATAGTGGATTAGTACATTTGGCCCCAACTAGCTTGGAATTGAGGCTTAGTCATTGTTACAATTGTAACTTTAGGTAAGGCGGAATATGGAAGAACTGAGATCCAAGGACATTATGAGGACTAACTTACACCACTTTAATACGTCTGCCATCTGCCAATTTTGAAATGGACATCATAGAAATCACCACTTAGAAAGAAAAAACTTGAAAAGACAAAGTATACAGTATACACCATGTTCAGTACAATTCTTTTAAGACACAAAAAAAGGACATTAACAGGCAACAAGAGACTTCAAGTTCTGTTATTGAGACTTCAAGACCTTAACATACCGAAACAAGTAAAGAGTGCATTAACGAGTTTGATCGAAGAGATGATGATAAAAAAAACTGTTGAACAATTGAAACAAGAAAACAAAATAAAAGGGAAGAAAACTATACCGAGTCAATCCCACCACCCTGAGGTTTAATAGCAACGTAAAAGTCAGAGGAGTCAGAATAGATGTCCTCCTCCAAAGATTCATCACTCAGCATGTCAATCTCAGAACATGCCATTTTTCTGCATAGATATATAAAAATTAGAGCCTCTATTACTTAACAAAAAGAATATATGGAAACGAGAAAATCAAGAAATTGATCTCCAATTCACCTATTAGCAGAGCCCTTGATAACTTGGGTTTCAAGAAATCAAGAAATTTCACTATACTATAAATGAGAAAATCACGAAAATCATTAGTAACGCAGAAATAAGAAGAAAAAAAAAAGCAAGAAAATCCCAGATTGAACAGAGCATCTTATCAGGAAAATCCCATGAACAGAGCACTAAATATAGTTACATTTATTTCATCAAGAAAAGCAAGAACATAAAACGATACATTCAAAGAAGTAGAGGAAACAACAACACATTACCAAAAATTGGAACAAAAGAAAAACGAAAATGATCCTATCTTTTCATGCTAAAATTGATCAACAATTGTAAAACGGAGAAATTCAGTGTTTTTTCTTCTTCTTTTTTTTGTTTTGGATAAATAAACAACAGCATGCGATGATCAGTACCGGTAAGCAAACGAAGAATTAAGAAGAGGAAGAACTCACAAAGTGCAATGCGCGCAAATTCTGGTGAGTAAAGTCGCCGGAAAACCAAGGAAGAAATGGCAAAGAATCGCCGGAAAACCCTAACGACGACGGAGACGAGGAAAAACGCGTGGAGATCGGAGAGTTCAAAACTGACGTGAATGAGAGTTATAGTTTGAGGAGGTGTGCATTCTTTGGCTTTAAGGAAATAAATTCACGGGCTTACCCGGTCATTTTAATTTAATTAAATAAATAAACTTCACTTGTGCCTAAAATAAAAAATAGATGTGCATATTTATTTAGGGAAAATATATTTGACATCTTTTTGGCATAAATTGCATGACCGGGCAAGTTCGTAATTAAAGGGTATTATTGCTGTAAATTCATTTTTTCACTCAAAATGTCAATAGATGACTTCAAGAAATTACACTACCCAATAAATTTTTTATTTTTAATAAAAAAACACTTTCCAAGAAAGTATTTATTACTCTTATTTATATTCACTTCAATACTCTACTCACTCTCTTTCTTTCAATTTTTTGATCTTGTTGTTTATTCTTCTATTCTTCTTTCTTTTCAATATCTTAAATACTATTTTCGTTCATAAATCTCATGGGCAAGTATGTTTGTTTTTAAGGGGAAAAAACAAGGTATATTCATTAAATTAATATTTGTTAATTAATATCTCTACAAAATAATAATATTTTACAATTTCAATAATTATATTTCATTTTGAGGAATGAGAATAGGACTATTAGTTTTCATGAAAATTCAGAACGTTTAATGAATTTATTTTTATTTTTTTAAAATGAAGATCACATTAAGAAGAGTAATTTTTTAATATAAGGATATAGTTAGTATTTAGTAACTGTTAATTTCTATATTTTAATTTATTTGTCTTACTTCCTTTCAAATATGTTTTAAAAAGAATATATTTTTTCTTTTAAAAACAAATCTTTAAGTCCATTTTTTCACGTGACATATTTAAAATCTCAAAATTATACATTTTACATATCTTTAATTCACTATGCAATGAATGACATTCTCAACAATCTTTAGTTTAAGATCTAAAGTACTTGAAACTTCCTATCTTTTAAATAATTTTGGATATCCAACTTCATTTCTATATAAATCTCATGAATTACATCACTGAACTTACACTTCAAATATTCACTAAAAGTATTATGGCTAAGTATGGATTAATAGTCTGAAAGATAATATATATAACCTAAATGTATAAATTATACTGAATGTAAAAATAGTTCATATGTGATATCCTTGATTAAATAGTAGTTAACTCTTTGCGTTATCATCAAATCTGATGCTCAACTGTAGTTTAATCAGTTGATTGCATCGGAAATTTATGATATTCTTTCCATCTCAATTTATTTGATATAATTTGTTTGGATACAAAGTTTAAGAAATATAATTTTTTTAAATAATATTTTAAAATTATCATTAAAATAAATAAATTTTCAAATAAATCAGTACATTGTAAACCTTTTGTCAAATAAGTAAAGAGTAAAATATTGATAGTATGGTTTAATATTTATCAGATAATTTTATTTTTTTTGTGGGGGAGTAACTTTAAAAAAAAATGTCAATAGACAAAGAGGGAGTAAATAAATAAGCATTCTTAGCTAGAGAAGTAGGAGATTTTCAAGCCCTCAAGTCCCTTAAGTGCAAGATTTGAATTCAAAATTTGCACATGAATTTACGATGAAGGATAAAAAAAAATGCCTATATATAACAATAAGAAATTGAAATAATTTTGTTCACCATTATAAGGATGTCTCATTCTTATCTATATAGTTAGAAAAAATGGTTCTAATTTGTCTAATCGCAATCGATAAAATATAAATTTAGATTATTCGTAAAGTTCAATTAACATTGATTTGAAAGTAAATGTTTTTTCTGAAGATAATCTGCGGGCTTGGAAACCTACTTTCTGAAGCGGGCCCTACCACGTACTCGTACTACCCCCCATTGCGCATCCTGTGTAACATCAAGGAAAGGGAAAGAGTACCTTCTCATTGGGGCATGCCGAAAGGGACAAGGGCGGTCTTGCTTGGCGCGAAGGCTGCTGGTTCGGGGGTAGAGTACAGTACTAAAGGTCCTCGGACTTCCAGTGTAAAATTTATTTTTTAAGAAGATAATTAATAAGAACATAAAGCAAAATAGTAAAGTTGATCAATCTATTAAGAATTTATTAATAACCATGTAAAATAAAAAATAAATATTATTTGTAAAATATTCACATAAGAAATGTAAATATTAATTCTAATTATTATTTATTCCATATGATGCACTACTTGATCTTGGTTCTTTCTCGACTAAGAAGCAAATTATTGGAGAATGTAACTATCACTTATCCCTAATTAAGAAGAAACATAAAATTAAAAGTAAAAATAGTTAACCTTACTATCCAACGCCAACGGAGAAGACCATTGAACATTGAAGCAAAAAATGAAGGTGAATAACCATTTAGAGAAAACGAAATAAAGCAATACACAAAATTAAAACATAATCGCTATTTTTTTTATAGCATATAGGAAGGCAAGATAGGAACAAAGTGGCATAACCAGTGTCAAACACCTATGCTCTCAAGGCTATAGAAACTAACAAGAAGCTTTCCATAAAATACCAATACATCTTCTAATATGAATTTGCTTCTGTGAAGCAGGCATGTTGATACCATATTTAACTAACTCTTTTAATATAGTAGAAGAAGATGATATATTATATTAGAAGATAGTAGAAACTAGAATAAAGAAAGAAAAAAGGAAAAATATTCCAAACTTAGGCCTTTAAAAATGAGATATATGTTTAGGTCCCCAAATTAGAGGGTATCTATTTTTCTTTTTAAGTAATAATAAAATTATAATAAGTTTTCTTTTAACAAAAAATAATAATATTATATCTTTCTTTTAGTTCGTTTTGAAATATAAAATAATGTTTCTTCTTTTTTATCAATTTTAAAATTTAATTTTCACCTGATATGTTTAACACCACAAGATTAAAAAATATTTTGATATATTATATATTTATATATTAGTTTAAGACCATACAAAGTGGCATAACCAGTGTCAAACACCTATGCTCTCAATGCTATAGGAACAAAGAAGAAGCTTTCCATAAAATACCAATATATCTTCTAATATGAATTTGTTTCGTGAAGCATACATGTCGATACCACGTCTAACTAAATTATTTTTCTAATATAGTAGAAAAGGAATATAGTAGAAATTAGAATAAGAAAAAAGAAAAATATTGTAAACTTTCTTAAACTTTACATTAACAAATACTGCAAAGTGTCTGAAGGACAAAGATAAGATTTCACGATGTTTGATTGGAGAATGGTAATGACAACAACATATTTTGTTAAAGATTGCTATGGAACGCTTAAACGCATGTATTTTTCTTGTATTCGTATTTAGATATGAATTTTGATTACATGGAGAGAGGGGATGGAACAACTGGGAAGTTTTGTAAGTGGTTATTCTTGGAGAAATGGTCGGAACAAGTCGGAAGTTATTTGATTATTTTTCTTTAGTAATTATAGAGAATATGTTTGGAACCTTGAGGAAGAACTAGGAATCTTAGATGCCAATGAGCTTGAAATTGTGAATTGTGCAAAATGACTATTTGTGTGGTTATGTTTTGTTAAATTCTTACTTTTGCTCGTCTTAATAATATTTGATCGGAGAAATGAGATTGAAACCTTACCAAATCGCATGAAACATCTTCATCCCATTTGAACTTGAAAACATTTTCTTTAATTGTGGTTTTACAGCCGTAACAAATCATACTCTTGACATCATTTCACATCTTCCTCAGAAGTTGTTTCAGATCCTTTGCATGCAGGAGTTGTTACGTCACCACTCTATCTATCAGCTTATACATTCAATACCTATGGACATGGTATCACTACTACTCCTATCTCCCCTAATTCTATATTGCATCCGATCTCACTATTGCTACTCCTAAACATCCCACTGGAAATAATGTCTCTCGCTCGGAGCAATCAAAAACCATCTTCTCACCAACTCCAATCTTCCTCCATCCTCCCCAACCATGGTCAAAGGATCAAGTCAAAAGAAAACGGAAAATGAAAATGATAGTCAACAAATCAATCAAAAAATAAAATAAAATGTATTATTTGAGGTTGTGAATCAACATAAACTTGTAACTCTTTATAAATTTATTTTAAATTTTATGTCTTTTAGATAAAATATAGTAATTTATTTTTATCTTTTATTCATAAGAAATCTTCATTTTTATATATCATTCATCGCAAAAATCACAAAAAATCTTTAGTTTACTGCTTGATTCTTCTATTTAATAAGGTAAGTGAGTGCCCTTCCAAAATGCATAGTATTCTGAAGGTGGGCAATCCTTTGAAGATTTTGCTCTCGCTAGAGTAAACTTGCAACATTTTTATATAGATTAGACCTCTGTATTCTATTCTACTTTCGGAAGATAATTTAGTTGTGCATCCTAATTTGTTATTTTCTTTGTTCATTTTCACTTGTCCATCATATTGAAAATAAATGTCCACTTTTACTTATCTAATTTAAAAAATTAAGAGATCTTTTACCATTTAAAACCTATTTGACTTTACATTCAATTGTTTGAAGTGTTATCAATTTCTAATCTGCTAGATATAATAGATCATATCTCACACATAATGATTTTCTTTTTTTTCCCCTGATTCGTTTTTAATACATGCTCTTGATATAGTGTAAATTGAGATAATATCTCATATGGTCGCTCATTTAATTTGATTTTTAATTTCAAAGTCACTCAACTATAGATTTTTCTCTCATAAAGTCATTCAACTTTGAATTTTAACTCAAAAATCACTCAAATATAAACTTTTCTCTTAGAAAGTCACTTAACTTTGAATTTTAACAAAAAATCACCTAACTAACTATGCAAATTTTACTTACAAAACCACTCAATCTATTTTATTATTTTTTAAATTAAAATTACTTATATAATTTTTTTACTTAAAATCAAATTTTAAATAAATAAAAATATGCTTATCTATTTAAATCATTTTAATGACCCACCCAATCAAGTTTACTATGGGTGGATTGGTAAAGCTACTTCCTTTTTTTTGTTCATGCAATAGTCATTTTACCCAAAAATTAAACCAATCTAGAATGTAAATATTTATGTTCTAGTAATTAATCAAATTTATGAAAAAAATGATCTAGGAAACATCAGCATTCGGGCTCTCAAGTCATAGAAGAAAAGAAATTTCGAGATAGTAATTGACTTTTGGCCTTGTTTAGTTGATCCCAAGAAGGGCGATCTAGGAATAGTTGCACCCATTGCAATTGGCTGGTGATATTTTTTAATTTTTTAAAATTTTGACATTAAATAAAATTTTCATATAAATGAAAAAATTGATTAAATAGTTATGAGCATAACTTCACATACCCCAAAGCCTTCGTATATACTCATTTAACACTGCAAATGGTGGGTGACCCCCCAAAACATAACAAACAACAACATTCTTCTCATAATCAATTTCAGTACTAATATATATTCCCTCTAGTGTAAAATAATTGAATGTTAAGACACATTTTTCATATTTCAAATTAATTTAATTTTTCAATCTTTAGAATATTTTTCCATTTTTATTCTTCATTTGAATTTTCTATTTGATGAGTTCATAATCTTTAATTGTTTTAAATTATTCTAAAGATTAATTAAACAATAATCCTTTTGTCCTTAATTACTTATTCACTTTTGAATTGACACACCTATTAAGAAAACAATGATTGACATAATGAGTTTATCATTTTACCCCTATTAATTATGAAGTGGATAAATTAAAAACTTAAGATTTTCAAGAAATTTTACCTTTTTCAAAGTAATTAATTGAGGGGTATAATAAGTAGAAAAAAGGGGATCTCTCATAGATGTATGCTTAAAGTAGATATGCAAAAACCTATGATTCACTAGAATGGATCTTTGTCAAGCAAGTAATGACACATCTGAATTTTCCTACAAAATCATACACTAGATAATGAAGTACCTTCAAACTGTCTCTTACTCAGTCTGTATCAATGGCTGACCTTTTGATGCTAGAAGAGGATTGAGACAAGGGGTCTCTATGTCCCCCTTTCTCTTTGTTTTAGTAATGGAGTACTTCTCATGATTATTGAAGAGCTTAATCACCCGTCCGGACTTTAAATTTCTCTCCAGGTGCTTAAAGATAAAACTTATTTAATTAGGTTTTGCGAACGACTTATTATTATTTTGCAAGGGTGACATAAGGTCTGTACAACTGTTGTTTGATTGTTTTCAATAATTTTCTCATGTTTCATGTCTGATTGCAAACAAAGACCAAAGCGTTGTATATTTTGGAGGTGTGAATGACATAAATCAAACAGTTATCTTGAATATTCTTGTCTTTACTAGAGTGAGATGCCTTTTAGATACTTCAGTGTGCCTCTAAGTACTAAACAACTATCAATCACTCAATGTCAACTCTTGATTGACAAGATGCTAGGAAGAATAACATGTTGAACAACAAAGTTCCTATCTTATGTAGGCAGATAGTAGCTAATTAAATCAAAATATTATTCTCTATCCATATTTATCTGTCACAAATTTTTGTGCTACCCGCCAAGGTGATCAAACTTATAAAGCAACTTGTAAGAGGTTCTTATGGATATAAGGTACAAAAGTAACAAAGAATGCTTTGCTAGCCTGGGATAAAGTGTGCTTACCAAGACCTGCTGGTGTCCTAAACATTTTTGATATTACAGTGTGGAACAGAGTAGCCATTAGCAAATTGCTCTAAAACCTGTGCTCTAGAAAAAAATACTTAATGGGTTAGATAGGTGCATTGTTACTATATAAAATGAAGGCCAATATGGGAATCCAATACCCAACATAAGCATCGTGGGTTGTCCAAAAGATTTTGAAGATGAAGCTATACCTGCAGGATATTGGTTTGCAAGCAAGTGATCTGTCAAACATGCGTACTTATACCATTAGGGTGATGTATGTCTTGCTGAGGGGTGAGTTACGTTTCATTAAGTATAGTAGAGTAAAATTATTTTCAACAATCCAGGTTCCCCAAAATGATTTTTTATCCTTAGATTGACTGCCCTTAGAAAACTACTTACAAAACACAGGTTGCTACAATGGGGTGTAGTTGATGAACAACAATGTGAGTTGTGCAACAATGAGAATAAGACCAGTGAACACCTTTCTTTCAGGTGTGACTACTCTAGTGAAATCTGGTATAGGCTACATCAATAGCAGTGCATTAATAGAGTGACCATGGATTGAAAAGATGAACTTAACTGGGCTTGCACTAATGCCAATGAAAATGGACAAACAACAATCATATTCATGATGACATTTGCTGCAAGCCTGCAACACTATATCAAGTGTAGATAGAGAGAAATCACAGTGAACCTAAAATGGTGGCTAGGAGAATTATGCTGGACATATTCTTCAAAGGATCACTCAAGAAGAAACTTGCGAGAAGACTAAATAGCCTTAATTTCTACCGATAATTAGCTATAGATTACCATAACACATGGATTTTTGATGTCTAGTTGTTTGGTTTGCAGCTGTGTGAATGTCATACAATCACAACTTTACTATGTACAGATCTGCTATTTGGTAATAAAATGTTAGTTTTAATTGCCAAAAAAAGAATAAGTAATTTTTTTTGTCCTTTCTTGATTTATTAAAATAAACAAGTAATTAGGGACAATTAAAAAAAGAAAAAGTGAACAAGTAATTAGAGATAAAGGTAATAATTAATAAAAATAAAAATGGAAAATAATATCTAATTTATGTCATAATCTTCTTTTCTTAGTGGATGTGAAACACCCAACAATTTAACTAATTTTAAAAATTTAATTATTTTAAAATGGAGGAAGTATCAACTTATTCACCATGGATCAGGAAACAGACATATATAAGTTTAAATCCACCAACATAAAAAACGAGCCAATTCCAGGAGTTTCATTAGTTACATTTAGCAACATTAATATTATCATAAAACATAAAACATAAAACATAAAACATAAAACAGAGAGTTTGGTATTTAAGAAAAATATAAGTAGTCCCAATTCCCAAACCCTACAACATTACCTCGGTTTTTTTCCAGTTTAAACCACTGCCGGCTGCCGCTCCTCGCCGTCACTTGTCAGCGATCAGGTTTCTTCTTGCCTTGTATTCTTTGTATTATACTATTTAACAATTTTAATTTAAAACATGCTATCTCGATCTACCCAAATTTCTAAGTATATTTTATGGACCAATTTTGTAATATGAATAAACATCTCATTGGGCTCATACGTATCCCTCTCGAGTTTTTGGCTAAAACCATCCCTCAAGTATAACTCAAACTTAGGGTACATCCTTGTGGTATAATTGTGAACAAAAAACATCCTTCTACTATCTCAAAATTTGCATAAACATCCTTTCTGTTAACTAACTGTTAAAAACTAACAGAAAGAAAAACATATGCTAAGCACGTGACTTTCCTCCCAAAGTCTCCATATACTGTAAATTGATTGCTTCATCTTTTTATAAACAATAGCTCACGTGCAGACTCTTCTTTCATATGTTTGTACAGAAAAATAATTTGCTCTGTCCCACTTTCAGTTTAACCTTCAGAAAATGCGTCCCTAACTGAGGGTTTAAATTGACTGCTTATATAACTCATACATATCCATTCTCCTATGCGAGCAAAGAGGAAGCGAGACAAGCCTAATGTGCCTAGTTGAGAAATGATAAACAACGCTCATAGAAATGCATCGCGTCTGAAAAAGAAGTAAGCCGATAAGAGGAAGGATTGGCCTCACTTTGAAAAGAGAGAAGACGAGAATTTGGAGTTGTAGTAAAAGTAGTCGTTTTATGTTGGATCAGTCTCGCTTTGAGTTTTTCGTATTAAACGTATCTTGTGTGTTTGCCAAGCGCAATGAAAGTACTCTGAGTTGCCTAAAAGCATTTGTTTTTTCTTCTTTTTTCCACCTTGAGCATTTTAACACTTCAAACCAGCAAAAAAGGCTAATATTTCACCTGAAAAATAGGATCAAAACTTGCACAAAAAGCACACTCAAGAATACATCAAGGCAGCTAATTAAAAACAAGGAAAAAGGATTATGAAAACTGGTAAATCAGTACAAAAATAGCATAAAAATCAGCAAAACAATACCAAATTAGCCAAACACAGCAACACATTAGAAAACAACAAAAAAATTGATAAACCAGTATATAAACAACAAGAAAATCAGCAAAACAACACCAAACTAGCATAAAACAACAAAAACAAACAGCAATACAACAGAAAAATTGGTAAACCAATAGTAAACAACAAATTGTTTGCCAAAAAATAAGAAAAGCAACATGAAAAGACCAGCAAAACAATAGAAAAACCAATAAAAATAAGTAGAAACAGAGTCTAGTACCATTAAATTAACAGAATAAGTAAATGAACAGCAAAAACCAGTAGCATATCATCAGTTTGATATACAAGAACAAAAATAACTCAATAAATAAAAAAGAAGTAATTTCTTCAATCGTTCCTGCCATTTTGAGATGTCTGGAAAATGTAACTTTGATGGCCGACTTGAGATTTGCCTTTTCTAACCTGAAATAAGAAATGAAAATATTACATATTTGCATTTATATACTATATTAAAAAACTTAAATAATTGAAATTTAGATGAGAATATTTGAACACTCTTACAGGTAGCTTTTCCACATTATGATAACTTGATGCTCTCTCGATCATGATGGAGTCCAAACTACAAGGATGGTCCGATGGATGAATTTCAACGGCATCAGATGAAGGAGTGCAAGTTCTACTATTATGGCCAGGCCTACCACATTTCTTACAATGAACTGATTTTTGTTTCCTTTTTAACTTCATCCTGCTAGCTCCCGATTCATCATCTTCTTTCTTTCTTAGTTTTTGTTTCTTCCCTTTCTTTGTCTTTTTCAAGTATAAAGGTGGTAATAGTGGAGGATTCTGTGACTTCGGCCATAAATCAGGACCATTCATAGGCAATATTGGAACTTCATAAATTTTTTGATATGTCTCGACCTTGTAACAATCATCGACATAGTTTAAAACTTCATCATTTTTCAACCAAATAGATGATATAGCATGCTTACAAGGGATACCCGAAAGTTCCCATTGCCTACAACTACATGTCCTGTTATATAAATCAACAGCCCAAGTATCACCTTCAACAGGTCCAATCACTTCATAGTTCCACATATTCGACTTTTTAGGAATATAAGTGGCAGCATCCTCCATAATTTTAGTCAACTTCTTCTTAATAGTAGGACAAATATCATTCAAGTTCCATTTTTCAGCTTTCTCCCTATTAGAATTAATTCTTGTCATGAGTAAGTGCCTAATGGTCTCCAGAAGTTTAACAATTGATTTATCTCTTGCATCAAGAATAAACTTATTAAAAACCTCACATTAGTTGTTCAAAAGAATGTCACATTTAGGAAGAGACGAGAAATGTGATCTTGACCATTCACTAGGCAATTTCGTAGAAAGCCATGCATAAGCATCTCTATCTAACTCAAACAAATCAGCCATAGAAGCATCAAACCTGTCAACAGTTGTTGCTAAAGCTGCCTTCCAAAGAGCATTTTTTAATGCCATTCCACAGAACCCAGCTTTCTTGAAATTGTTATGCAAGTGTCGCACACAAAATCTATGAGAAACATCAGGCAACACTAATTCAAAAGCTTCAAGAAGTCCCTTTTGCTTATCTGACATAAAAGTCCACAGGTATTGCTCTTCAATTTCAAGGTCGTTCATTAAATATGTTAAAAACCAACACCATGTTTCCTTATTTTCCTTCTCAACTATTGCATAAGCTATTGGAAAGATGTTGTTATTTCCATCCAAAGTAACCGCTGATAATAACTGTGCCCCATACATGGTGGCCTTCAGCCAACACCCATCGACCCCAACAATCTTCCTACAACCAGCCTTGAATCCTACTTTACATGCTGCAAAACAAATATAAAACCTTTGAAATCTCATCAACTTGTTAGGTATCTCATTTGGAGTTACTTTCAGGAAAACGGAAGTCCCAAGATTGGTTCGAACAATTTCATTGCAATAATTCCATAATATACTAAACTGAACGTTTATATCTCCATCGATCATTGCAATAGCTTTTTCCTTTGCCCTTCTTGCTTGATGCATACTTACATGTAGCCGTAATTCCCTACTCAATGTATCTCTAAATTCTGATGTTTTCCAATTCTTATTTGATCTAACTCTATCAACATACCTCCTTGCAATCCAACTGGAAGTGATATTTTTGTTGTTATAATTCCACCCAAAACAAGTATGGTTGGGGACAAACGTCTTTATTTGAAAAGATGTGTCCCTTTGCATCGATGAACCCAATATCCTCCAGTTACATCCATTTTTCCTACATTTGGCCCTTGCTCTTCTTCTGTCATCTTTGATCCACTCAATTGACTTTCCTATTTTGGCTTGATTTGCAATCACAGCTTCTTTGAATTCTTTCTTGTTACCGAATATCAGTCCCAACTCCAATTTGGGATTAAGGGCATCCGTTTTTGGATTGTGCTTCGGAAAGTTAGAATCTTCATTTTCAGAATTGCAATCACTATTTAAACTCCCTGTATCATCAGAATCTACACAATCTGAATCACCTTCCACATTCTGCATCTTTTCATTTACATAATCTTGATTTACATCATTTTTCTCATGTCTCTGATTTATATTGATCCCAAAAGATTCAGCAGAAGGATCAATATATTTAGAAAATAATATATCATCTTCCTCTAATGAATAATCAAAATCTTCAAAATCATCATCATGAGAATCATCACTATTTGCTTCTGTATCACTTGTTGGCAAAGAATCCATTCCCGTCTTCTCGCAATGTTGATGATCATCATGATAGAAATTCAAATGTTCAAAATATATCTCAATCACTCTATCCTTTGGAATGCAAGTAGCAAATTTAGCTACTTCAATGTTGCTACCAACTAACCGAACCTTATAAAGGGTTAAACCATACTTGTGCCAGAACACCACAGACTCCTTGTCATAACCACATTGTTCGGCCATATTTTTAAAATCTGATAAGCTTATCATTGTTCTGTTTACATAGTCAAAAAATACAACTTTCCCACCTATGTAGCCTCTTGTCGGACCACGCACAAATGATCCGCCATGATGTACTTTAATTGTGAAAAGGGATGCCTCAGAAATAGGATCTACACAAATATAGAACTTGTTCTTATATATAAAAAATATGAAATATATAAATCCAAGAATGAACTACAAGTTCAATAAAACTAATATCATAACATGTATAAGTTACTGAAAAATCTGTTATATATGATATTAACAAATGCTTAAAGGTTTTGAATATCAACAATACCATAGTTGGGTGTGACAGATCTGTCAGTTAATCTTCGAGCCAACATTCTTCGTATTGTTTCTTGTTTTTCAACCTACAAAATCTGATGTTATTGAGAATGAAAACGATGTTTAGTTTGAGAAATAAAAAATATACTACAGTAATGGTAAAACCAAAACTTCTTCAATGACTATTTTGTTTACCTTGTTTGTGAGGCAAGGAAAGAGGAGATAGAAAATAACCCCAGCTTCAGTTCTTCTGTTGAAAAAGAACTTGTCTAGTTGCTTAAGTTCAGAAGAAGATGAAATTTTGTTTTTGGAAGCTGATCGGGCAGGATTTGGGAGGAAATCAATAGTACAATGTATGGGGATTTGGGGAAGTCATGTGCTTGGCACATGTTTTTCTTTCTGTTAGTTTTTAACAGTAGTTAACAGAAGGATGCTTATGCAAGTTTTGGGATACTAGAAGGATGTTTTTTGGTCACAATTATATCATGAGGATGTACTCTGAGTTTGGCTTATACTTGAGGGATGAATTTAGCCAAAAACTCTATCCCTCTCAGTTTAGCATTTTCTTCTTCGTCTTCCTTTTCCGTTGGAACAGTGTAGCAGTTAATTCGGAGGATCGTCTCTTCAATTACGAATCCACCATTAACTAGGTGTAGTTCGTTGCTTCTGAATTTGCAATTGGAATTGAAGGCAAAAATTCGATTGAGATCGGAGAATCAGGTTTTCCGATCGTTTGGGGAACATGATAACAAGGTCTAAACTGGTTGAGCAGCTCAGAGATTATCAGATCCGATCTCAACACAAGTGCCCTCATCTTACTTTCTTTTCCCCAAAGCTTCATCTCTCCAACTGGTACGTCTCCATATTTCTCTCTGTGAATGTATTTATCCCTGCACATAGTAATATCAAGTTTAACAAATTTAGCAGAAGTTTCTGTTTAGACTTTTATTTTTATTTTTTTAATTCAATTTATTTGTGTATACCTGAGCTATTTGTACAAAAGAATTGATTTTGTGATATACTACTTAATTGTTCGCATTACCTGCCACCAGCAGTGGGGATAATTTTGGCCATGTTCTTAGTCCGATGAGGAGAAATCACTGAGCTATTTTTGTTATTTTAACCATGATTTTTACTTACTAAGTTGACAACTAAGCTACACCTTTGGGTGCATTATTTTAAATTTATGAATATTTCCGATGTAATTTGGTAAACTACTTCAGTTATAGATATTCTAGTAGTTCAACTAGAATGTCATAGTTTAATTTATACAAATGATGAATCTAAAGGCGTCTGCTGAGGCGCAAAGCCAACCAGCTTTGAATTGCAAAGGCAGTGGACATGGACTCACTAATTCCAAAAAAAATATGATCTGAAATGATTTTGGCTAGACGGAAAGCCACCTTGGGTACAAATTGCTAAGGCATTCTACAAAATAAGAATCTGATCGATTTTTTTGATAATCAAGAAAACCCTCATACCAATGATACATAATTTGAAACACAGTGAATAATGGGTTTGTTCTTTTATCATTCTCCACTTAAATATCAAGTTTTTATTTGTGGCAAGGTTCGAACCTGTGACATGTGTCTAACTTACACGAGCATTACACTAACCACTAGATCAAAGCCCTGGGGGCCAATTCTCTCCAGATATTTCTCCATCTGTTGTAGTTATTAAAAAGTCTTGTTTTGTCTTTCTTTTATCTTGCATTTATTTTATGGTGGAGGAGGAGTCTTGGGTCTTTACTAAGTTTATTGTGGCGACATTCTCTTCTGATGTGGTCACCCAAATTCTGATCACCTTCCTTAAAAATGTGCTACTTCTGCTCTTCCAACTATCTTCCTGATTACCAAGTAGCATCTGCTGCTCAGATCCCTTTTTCAACCATAAAGCTTGAATGTAGTTTACTGACTTATTCTCTTTTATGGATCTCTCCACATGATGAGTTCCACCAATATGATTTCTCCCCATATAGAGGAAATGGTTTTTGCATGATCTGGTACTCAAGCTTCTGAATTCATCGAACTCTTTTGTCAGTTCAATTTAAGTGGGTTTATCACCTGAAGTTCATGGAATAAATCTATCTTATAATCTAATCCTTGTTGTTTTCTGGTCCATATAATTCTGCTTGGTATATGGTAAAGGGATGTTGGTTTTTGGCCCAAAATGTGAAACCTGTTAGTTTGTTGGGCATCAATAGGAATGGTCGCACTTATTCTAATTTTATTATTTGAACTTGTAAATGATTGCCAGTTTCCTTTCACACAGCTTTCTTTCATCCTTTCCCCATTTGGTTACATCTCTTCCATCCATCTCAATGCTGTTTGAACAGGCAAAGAGATACTCTTATACTGAAGAATGCTCCACCCATCTTCTCATTGATGTAGATCATCCCCGCGAATAATATTTTCCCTGCTAGTTCTGGTCACTGCTCTCCTTTCTTACCTTGCCAGGATCCTTTAAGTTGAACCTACTCAGAGGGAGTTGTTCTTAACGAGTCTCTTAATGTTTTATCCAATCCCCTTCCATCTTTCATCCTAGCCTTTTCAGTATCTCAATTCTTCAGCACTTTCCTCCTCTGTCAACATCAGCCAAGTTGAAACTCCTTTTTCATTTAAAGCTTTGACCCATCAAAACCCCATCTCTCTCTTTAGTGTTTTATTGCCATAGTTATTTTTGCAAATTTACTAAGCTACGGCTCCCGAACCAATAGAAACTCATTCAATTTCTTTCTACATATTTCTCAAATATCCATTAAGTACCACTGTTTTGAAGCTTCATTTTTTCTCACATATATCCATGCTAGACCCCAATTGCTACGGGAATGCCGTTTAATTGGCCTATGCTTGTTTGAATAGCCTCGGTTAATTGCTACGGGAATGCCGTTTAATTGGCCTATGCTTGTTTGAATAGCCTCGGTTAATTGCTACGGGAATGCCGTTTAATTGGCCTATGCTTGTTTGAATAGCCTCGGTTAATTGCTACGGGAATGCCGTTTAATTGGCCTATGCTTGTTTGAATCGCCTCGGTTAATTGCTACGGGAATGCCGTTTAATTGGCCTATGCTTGTTTGAATAGCCTCGGTTAATTGCTACGGGAATGCCGTTTAATTGGCCTATGCTTGTTTGAATAGCCTCGGTTAATTGCTACGGGAATGCCGTTTAATTGGCCTATGCTTGTTTGAATCGCCTCGGTTAATTGCTACGGGAATGCCGTTTAATTGGCCTATGCTTGTTTGAATAGCCTCGGTTAATTGCTACGGGAATGCCGTTTAGTTGGCCTATGCCTGTTTGAACAGCCTCGGTTAATCTTACCTCTTTTTTTTCTCCCAATTGAGTAGGGTTGAAATATCACCTCTCTTTTTTTCGTTTGTGAATATCAATCACTGCACCTTCATCTTCTGATTGTCTAGAACTCTAGATTTCCTATAAGTACATCACTATAGCATCATGTTCATGTTGGTTATTTAATGTAATTAAGCTACCATGACAAATACTTTATATTTTCTCCTTTCCATGTCTAGTTCTTTATTTATTTTTTGTGATGGGGTTGGAGGGAAGCTGTAAGGCTATAACATCACTCATCGATAATTTTGAGTGTATATTTGGTAATTTTAGAATATCAAACTCCTAAGTTTTTTTAAAAATTGTCAAATCAGGACACAAATCCCTCGTTAAATGTTGCAACGGATCATGTGTTGTATCTTGAACAGTATAATGGAATATGGTACAGAGTAATACACATTTTTTCAAATAACTGAATACTGTTTATGGATAACTCACCAACATTATGCTAGAAACCCAAGGTGTTGCCTAGTGGTCGATGAAGTGAGAGGAGAACCATGAGGTCTCAGGTTCAAATCTTAGCGGAGATAAAAAGACTCGGTGGTTTCTTCCCATTTGCCTAAGCCTTTGAGGCAGAATTATCTGGTACCTATGCTGGTGGGAGATAGCAGGTGCCCAATGGAATAATTAAGGCACAAGCAAGCAGGCTCGGACACCACGATTATTTTAACAAGAAGTATGCTGGAAATTGCTTTTTTGTTTTTGCATGTGAATAATTTAGAGAACGCCACAGATGCATCAATATCTCCAGTACACATGTTACCTAGATACTCAACCAACTACCATTCAACTTCAGGCAAAATCTGATCTAAACACACAAACAAATGGAAAACAACAAAATCCAATCTATATATATACCCACGAACAAAAGGTAAACAAAACTTCATCTGGATATTATCTCTTCCCCCAATAGACAAACCCCTGTTAGCTCCTTTCCTTTGTTACCTGACATTACATTCCAGCTATCATAGATGATTTTTCTCCGTCATTCTCTCTTTATAGATGATTTTCATATACTTAGTTGCTATCTTTTTACTGGCCCTTCTCAAATTGCATCATTATTTGCTTAGTCTGACTCCCATAGAATGCCTGGAAATTCCTTGACTGATCCCCATGAAAGTGAAACACCTAAAAATTCCCTAGATTCTTATTACTTTGACATTCTAATCTGAACCGTCCTGGTTCATCAACTCTTTCATTTCATTTACTATTTTTACACGTAATCTCTGTCATAAAAGATTGACTCATTTGCCTTGTTGGCCTTTGTTGGTTCTGTTTCAGTATGATGACTTGTCTTCTTCGTTGTTGGTCTCCTAGCATGAAAATTACTCTCCTCATCTCCTAGAATGTCCCTCTCCGAGATCATTTAGGTTGCTATCTGCTGCAATCTCGCATGTCGCTTTAATTCTCCAATATCAGATGGTTTCCCTGTCTGATCTTTTACTTATTCTCTTTGTGCATCAAATACCATAATCCTCTTTCCCGAGTGACAAGAATGGATATGTAGCATTGAAGGCTCATATCTAGCGTATTAGAGCATAAGTATTGCATTTTGTAAGTTACTCTTATTCTCAGTTTGACTTGCTTTCATCTGCTCTCTCCATTCAAAATCTGGAGTACCGTTTGACTTGGTCGCTTATCAGAGAAAATACTAGCTGCTTAACATCTGTCAAGGAAACATCGTGGACTGTAATTTGATTAATGTATTTTTAAGGAGAAAATAGAAAAAGGAAATGTATTGAATAGTGTTAAATGGATCCCACAGAAACAAAGTTGTAGTATATAATAAAAAAAATTAAAGAGAAATTGTTTGATGAATTACTATTTCAGATACAAAATTTTGCTGGAAGATTTATGATTCTATCAGTATTGTATATTAACAGTGGTGGAAGTAAAAAGGTACATTTAGTTGCTCCATCCATCACAATTTATATCTTAATTCATGTGTTCTCAAGGAGTAAGTTGTAAAAGGAGAAGATGTACTGAAAGATATTACAGGTTCATTCTGTAAAATTAGTGTTATAATTGCGGAAAGTGAACACCGATGAGACGACAATAAAAGTAGACTAATTATTTTTAGAATCACAATATCAGATGTTGATAAAATATTATAAACAACTTTTTATTACTCCCTCCATATATTATATTACGTAGTAATGTTTGACTTGGTACAAAATTAAAATGTTTGTTTACAATTTGTTTTATATTAGATGTGGTGGAAGTAACTACTAAAAGAGTTTAAGAAGTTATTTTAGAGAGATAAAATTTAACTTTTTGAAAGTTGTATAGCATAATATTTTTAGTGTAATGGCTCAGACATTTTAGGACGTTGTGAAAGGGAGTGGTTGTCATAAAATTGGGACAAATGGCAAAGTAGATGCTCTTCACTATCAACTTAATCCTTCACTTTCTATACCTGATTATTTTCTTGTTTTAATTCCTTATTCTGTATCCTAATATTGTCTAATGTTTCGAACTTCTCCTGGTTGTTGGAAATTCCTTCACTCCTTTGTTAATGGTATGTCAGGCAATTGCACTTGTAAATGGATGCAGTGCTAGTAGTAGTATATTAACCCATCATCTGTTATGTGTAACTTGAAAATTTCTTTTCTAGTATATTTACGAACTTGGATGCACAAGATCTGGATCTACTCGCACACTCAAAACTAAATTACCCTATGCTTTGCACCTTCAGTTTTGCCTTGTCATTAGAATAATATTTGCATGATGCAACCTTCATTCCACAAGTTTATAAAACCTTCTAAATAGTTTTGGGAGACCTGTGCATTTGTTAATAGTGTTACAAATTTGTAATTGTCTCAATTTTTATGTAGGGCTGATGTTGCAGTTGCTGTGTTCTGCGCCTTGTTATTTGGTGTGCTTATATTATCATCATATGTGGCCCTTTATTTACAACATTACTGGAGTTCCTTTCTCATTATAAGCCTTGCCATTACCTTTCCAGTGCGTCTGAGAATGTTACGACAGGCTCATGCAAGAAAGAAAGTAAGACAGTTACCTTTGTCTATGTGAACTTCCTTCTACTTCTGCAAGCACCAAACATCGGTTTAAGTTAAAGGAATACCTCTTGCACAAAAGTGCTCTCTGATTGTAGTAATACAGTTCTTTGATCTTCGTCACATAAGCTGACCGATCTTCTTCTGTGAAAGATGGGACACACCCTTCATATTACTCTTGATGACCCATTCATTAAGAAACATGATTTAGACGAGCAATTAGCTCCCTGTGAAATGAACAACCAGAGTCCAGAGCTCAAGGTTTCAGCTATTTTAATAATTCTTGCTTTGTTGTAAACTAAACTTGGTGGGTAAAAAAGATGCTCAGTTCTAGATAATTTCCAAGCAGATGCGCTGATTGTAGTAAACTTTGAAGCGTATGTAGAGATTAACACATAGTATCTGAATGATCAGAATCATCAGATAATAGTCGTTGAACGGTTGAAATGACTTAGGTTCAGGAATATTATACTGAACCGTGTTGAAAAGATGAGTTACGTAAGAGAAATAGTATTGTGCTTCCCATTACTTCGTAATTTATGTTTAAAAGTTAGATATTTTAGAAGGAATTTGATTGCTAAACTTCTTTCCAGAGTTATACTATTGTTTTAATGAAAGCAAATTCTTAAATTTTAGAGCTGTTAGTTCAGATGCATAATCAATTGAAGTGAATCACTGGTAAATCAAGACTTCTGTATGGAAGACTTGACCCATGGAGTTGCCAATTTCTAATCTGCACATCCTCTAGTTTCTAGAGCCGCCTATTACGACTTGTCACAATTCACAAAATTGACAAATCAGTTTTCCAATGTTACGTTGCCATTTGGATTTTGTAGACATGTAGGAATTTATTTCTTCTTGGTGTTTGGTCTAATTTTCTTGGGGGAAAAGTCTACCAAAATCCAAAACACTTTCTTTCAAATATCAAACTCAATCTATCGAATAGTCACAACCCAATGCCTTTTCACTTGCTGATTTTAGTGTTTTCTTGAAGCCACCCCGCAAAACTTAATTGGGTTTCTTGTTTTTCCTTTTGTAGTTTTCTGAAAATTCTTCTAAAATCTTCATCAACATTATCGTTGTGGAAAACATTTCGAATATGTGCAATGCAACCTTTCACTTTGTTCATGGAAAAACACTTGACTCATAACGTGTTTAATCACCCTTGACTCAACATCGAAAAATTATATTGTGTATATAAAATTAAATATTATTTTTAATATGTTTATATCAAAAACTTCGTCACTGCCTGTTCCTAAAACTTTGTTTATCTAGCTAGTTTTCTTGTAGTAGCAATGTACCACTTAATTATTATCTGAGCTAAATATGACTATTAATTAGTAGCTTGATCACGGCGGCTTTGGCATTTTGTTAATAGAAAAGATGGAAAACCTGCTCAACTACACAACTATTCAGTCGGTTTGCCGGAACCAAGTGCTTTGAAGTCAAATTCTACGTACGATGTACAAAAAATGTGTGTAAATAAAACTGATATAGTTCGAATTCTGAACAGTCATGTCATTGTTTAAAGTTATTGCGATTTTGACTTATCAAACTATGAGTCAAATGGTGATCACCTATTGACTGTTGTATACTCCCTTTCATTTTTCTATATCTATGATTGAAAGAACTAATATTGTTTAAATTCTTGATCCGTCATGTCACTATTTAAGATTATTGCAAATATTAGCAATTTAAACTTTATCAAACTATGATTCAACAGGACTTATTGGCCGTGGTATGCCTTTCATTTTTTGTATTGACATAGGAGTAGAACTAATATTGTCAAAATTTTAGTTGCGTCTCGTCTCTATTCAAAATTATTACAGATTGGACTTATCAAACTACGATTCAAATGGTGACCTGTTGACTATTGTATACCTTTCATTTTCTATAGAGAAATTTAAAAAATAATCAAGATTATTAATTGCAATTTGGACTTATCAAACTACGATTAAAATGGTGACCTATTAAACGTTGTATACTTTTCATTTTCTATAGAGAAATGAACAGAACTAATATTGTTCAAATTCTAGACGTGTCATGTCACTATTCAAGATTGCTACAATTTGAATTTATCAAACTACGATTCAAATGGTGACCTATTAACCGTTGTATACCTTTCATTCTTTATAGAGATATGAGTAAAACTAATAGAGATAAGTGTCAAAAACACACCTTAACTATCTCATTTTTCGAGTTTCATACCTAAACTATCACTTTTTAGTTTGAGAAACACATCTCTCTTTTCTTGTTTAATTTTCTTTTATAAAAAATTTTAATTTTGTTTTTGACTTCATCTCCCCCTCCCCCTCAAATACTAATTTAGATATTATTTTATTTTCTTAAAATAATTTTACCCACTCCACCTAACCCCCGCTTCCAATTTTTTTTCTCGTTTTGTGTTAGATATATACATATCGAATATATTTTTTACTTGCCGCCGCAAGACTTTTTTTAAAATAATTTTTTTTATTTATGTTATATTCGGTACACAAGTAGAAAAAATTCCTAAAAATATATGTACATATCTAACACAGAACGAGAAAATGTAAAAATAAAATAAATAAATTAGGAGCGGAGGGTTAAAAAGGATGGGGTGAAATTTTTATTTTTTTTAAAATAAAATAATATCAATTTTTTGGGGGGAATGAGTGGGTGGTTTGGGGGGAGGAGGGGGCGGGGGTGAAGTATGATTTTTAAAAAATATTTTATAAAAAAAAAAACCGAACCGATGAATTATATACATATATTTTATTAATATACATACTTAATATATTGTTTTTATAAACAATTTTAAAGATCTTATACATATTTTCATTAAAATTTCTTTATAATTTACTTATTGAAAACAAAAATGCCCAAGATGAAACATTTATCTTATTGATTTCATGTATATGAGAGTCTATGACAATTCTTTGTGGGACTGAAAATATTATTGTCTCTTCCTTCTAGGCCAATATAGTGAATTTTAAAGCTTTAATGATAGTAAATTTAGTAATCGAAAATTCAGTAATTTAAGTCATTCTAACTATTTTTCATTTTGAATGGATTGTTGTCACTTTTTGAATGAATTGTTTCTTTTATTTTTGTGTATGGTTAATAACCGAGTAACCAAACCAAACCAAACCGAAACCGATAACCACCAAACCGATAAATGTATATTATATTTGGTTTGGTTTGATTTTGATAATTTAAAAATCGATTAAGTTGGTTTGGTTTTGGTTTTAACCAATAACCGATCCAAACCAACCCGTGAACACCCCTAGATACGGGGAGGTGTTGGTGGAGTGGGGTAAGAAAAATAATTAAAAAAATATTTTTTTGGAAATAGTAATACTTTAATCTCTAATTTTTAATTAATATTAATAGTTTATTATTTAATTTTTGTCAAGGTGAAATATTTTATCCAAGTGGATTGTCATGTGTTAAGGTTTTTTCAAATAAAAGAGAGAGTGTATACTATACACACAACTGAGATGTGTTTCTCAAACTAATAAATAATAGTTTAGGTATGAAACTCAAACTTTCAATAGTTTAGGTATGAAACATAAAAAAAAAAATAGTTTAGATGTATTTTGACGCTTATCTCAAACTAATATTATTCAAATTATACAAGATTATTACAAATTGAACTTATTATATTGACAGTTGTTTACCTTTCATTTTTTTTTTCCTAATAGAGATATGAATAGACGACTTAAATATTGTTGAATGTGGTATCTAAGGCCGAAATTCTCGGTCAATCAATACTCCACTAAGTTATAAAAAAAAAATATTACGTAGGGCTTCATTGCCCATAACGCCATCATTGAAGTTTCAATAATAACTAAACACTATATTGATTGATTAAACTGATGTTGATTTTACCGGCACCCTTAATTCTAAAGCTTATTAAATAATTCATAATAAAATGAAGTTCTCATCCTTTAGCAAATCAGTGGGTTGGAGAGTGGGACCTAAATGATGCATGTCCGATGTAACATTGCCAAACTTAAAAGTGATCACTAAATTCTTATCATTACAACGAATTTTACCCCTTTTCTGCTTTTCTTTTATAGTTATTTCTTGTAGAGAATCATGCATTGAGTTGTGAGTTCAATGCATGATTCTCAATATGGTATCAGAGTATGACTCATTTTAATTCTCAGTTTTGATATTGGGTACTTATATTAAATTTTCTATGCATTTGATGTTTAGAACTACTGAGCTTGAGGGAATGTGAAGAATCCCACATCAATCTTTAAAGGAATTGGTGATCTTTTTAATATGACTTGGATAATTCTTTACTCATGAGCTAGTTTTTAATTAATTTTGGCTCAAATCCATTTGATATTAATTTCCTTCCATCAAAGATAAACTTTTTGCCATTTTTGGGGTTTGGAACTTTTATAGAGGGAAGATTAATTTACCATGATTTATTACTATTAGGAAATGATTCAACTTATTTATCTCACTGTAACAATTCTTTTACACTCACTACTTTCTTTACCTATTACCTACTTTTATTTTCTGAGTTACGTATATGCTAATCTCATTGTCACTAGAAGTGGATCTACTATATATGGTTATTATGGCTTCACATGAACCCTATATTTTTTGTATATGTATAAATATTTTAGTGTGAACTCATTTAATATTATTACTATATTAACTTAAATCACTCTGTGAATAATCAAAATTCTCACTTATGGACACTTACGTTCACTTTTTGTAACTTCTTTTTTTGGGTGAGTTGCATGATAGATGCTTGCTTGCTATAGGCATCTAGGTAGGTACTCCCTATATGCTATACATATGGAAAGTGAAGACAAAAAAGTTGTTTGCTTGCCATTCATGAGTAATTAAGTTGAAAACTCAAGCCCGCGCACTGCGTATGCTTATATATTAAGTTATAAGTCCGCTAATTTTATTAATTATACAGACACGAGATGCTTGGCTTTATCATCTCAGTGTGACACAGTGAACCTCAAATATAGAGACATGCCTACATAAAAATCCAAAATTGTTGCTTAATTAATTAATCAAGTCAACCCCCTTTACTAATTTATATGATACACTTTTTTTTAGTTTGTCCAAAAAAAAAAAATAATACCTCCGTCCACTTTTAATTGTCATGGTTTCCTTTTTTAGAGTCAAATGATAAGTACTTTGACTAACATTTTATGATGTATATTTTCATCATATTGATATGAAAAAAATTACAATTTATATAGGTTTTGAATTTTTTTGTTTAAAATATCAAATTAATGTAATCTAATTTCACTTTGAAAATTAGTCAAATTGACTTCGAAAAGCACAACATGAAAATTAAAAGTGGACGAAGGGAGTATGTTTTCTTATTTAGCAAATATTTAATGACATTATCAACATTTCCATGTGGATTCCACTTATTCGGTAAAAAGGTCTAATCTTCTATATAAAAAATCATTCATCTTACGGATAGTTTTGTAATATGCTAAAGTTTTCACATATTTCTTAAACTATGTACTCAGTCAGACTATGTCACATAAATTGGAATGGACAGTAGCAGAGCCAAATATACTGGTTGACGCTCCTTCGTCAGAAAATTACATTGTGTAGTTAGGTAAATATTTTTTTTTATGTATAGACATTACATATCGACACTCATTTACTTCTACTCAGTTTTACTTCTTTATATTTTGATACCCTTTAGTTAAAATTCTGACTTCGCCACTCGACCGACCGAGGGAGTAGTAGAATTATTTGAAGGTTGATGTGGATTAGTAATTGGAGAATGGGGGTTCATTATTATCTAGAATATGGAAAAATATTGTAGTGAGTAGTAGTCTATTCGTGATTAATGATGGTAACAGAAAAGAAAAGTAAGGTAATGATTCAAAATGGGCACACAATGCTTAGAATTCTCTGAGCATAATGTAGCCACGTTTTACGAAACAAGGCGTGCGCAATGATTTTTAATGCCCTTTGCCTTGCAAAATTATGATTTTTATGGTCTCTACAATTCTTGTGGACCATTATTAAATCGACCTATTTTTTGACCGACTCTGAAATAGAAAGACAAAATAATTGACAAAATTGCTAGTAACTCTTCTTCTCTCTTCCTTTTTTTATCTATGCATTTTTCTTCTTCTTCATCTACTCATTAAAAGGGAATTTGGTCTCTTTTTATTATGTTGCCTCGACATACTTACTTTTCAAACAGGAGTTTTGGCTTATGTTTTGAGATGAAAATTAGAGGATAACATGGAAGCGTGTCTGCTTACAAAAACACTCATGAAAATGCTCTTTTTCTAGTTTTTCATTTACTAAATTTGTCTCGACAAAGCGTTTTAGCATGACCCCTACCAGGTAAATAAAATTTAAAAGATGACTAATTTATCGCAGCACTAGTAGAAAATAGTGTTGGTGTCTCAAATGAACCACACTAGATGCCAACGAAAGGATCGATCTAGGATTCTATAATTTCTCTTAATATTATATAGTTTAAATAAAAGTTATTATGGTTGGCCCCTGGTGAGGTTGATTTATTCATTAAAGGCGTAACATGTGCATGCAATTAGCCCATGTTTGTTTCCTATCGAGAGAATGTTATGGAATTAAATGGATTTGGCCCTTATGGGGTAGTACATTGAAATGTGTGTACAAAAATAACTAACATGATAAAATCAAGATCGAACATGATATTAAGATACAAGAATAAATTTAGACTCATAAGGATAATTAATTAGTCTTCCTCTCTAGAACTTTTTCACAACATGGATGGATATACAATTACCACATCCAACATATATATTCAAATTAGCCCATGCTTGGATGTGAAATATTGTGATGCTCAATCTTCTAAAGGGGTCACGTAATGAATTTGCTTAGACGTGTGTGTGAGTGTGTGATAAGTCGTTGTTGGAGTCGCTTATTGAACCAATATGCAATAATTAAAAACTCCCACCCCACTAAACATACAGATAAGGGTCAATTTATTGCCCTCTTAAGGGTCATCATACATATATATAGCTCATTTGGTGCACCAAATGCATGCACTTAAAGGAAGCCTATAGATAACATGTTTAATTTGAACCATGTAATGCTGAATGCATCCTCCCTTAACATAAAGTGGGATTAGTTAGGCCAGGGGCGAATGCTACAAATTTGATTACGGTCCTATAGATTCAGGATAACTCAATAATTTTAGCCTAGACCTTGGATTTGTATTTTAAATTTCACTTAATATGTATAAATAGCTCGATCGCGTTTAGATTTTACGTAACTCAACTAGGCTTGTTCCTGATTATTATCAAAGTAATTGGCCACGCTTACAAGATTGAAAATGATATGGACTACATGTCTCCAACTCAAACACATATGAGCAAGTGCCCTACTTATATACATACAATCAATTTTAGTAGTGATATTTGACTTACTTTTTAATAAATCAGTAGCCACATGTAGTGAAGGGTGCGTCAGTCAAACATCATTCATAAAAAAATCATTCTACTATATATAATTTTTTTATATAAAGTATATAAATTAAAAATTATTTTTCGTACATGTATATTAAATCTTGAACACTCTTTAAATACCTAACACAACTTCAAAACCCATCATTTTGTTATGAATTGGGTGTTGAAGTCCCATCCTATTCAATGAATACTATTAGCATTCCTTTTGAGCTTCATCATATAAAACAAAAGTCAATTCTCAACAACTATTTAATAAAAACAAAAATAATCAATTAGATCCTGTTTTTTCTCACTTGACGAGACGTATACAATCGAGGATGTTTGTCCTTTTGTAACAATAAAAGATCCTTTTTTCTTTCTTTGATGATTGATTGTTTTTATTTGAATTTGTTATATTGCAAAGTCTAATCAAATGTGGCTGTAAAGAAAGTCGATCGATAAAACTCTATTTGTCCCCAACTCATGACATGAATCACGGCCGGCGATATGGCCTACATTTAAAGTACGCAGTTGGTGCGCATTTAAACTTATATGACCCCTCCCCCTATCTCACACGTGTGGTGCTGGCACGTGGGACTTGACAGTGTGGCAATGATTGGGTAAGGATAAAAAATAATAATATTTTATTTTTAAAAAAATGAAAAAAGGTCCACCCCGCACGAATGGTGAGTTGTTTTCTCCTATTGGTTGGTGTGTTTGGTTCCATAATTATGGAGAATACAGCTTATTGGGCCAGGTGGATAATCTATCTTTAATATGAAAAGCCACTTTTCTTTTATTAACATTATTGAGTTGCCATATATATAGGGAAGGAGAGTTTTCGGAGTTGTATTGGTTGATAAAGTTATTTTTGTGTGACCTATAAATCATAAGTTGAGTTAAAATCGACCACTAATTAATGAATGTAACATGTAGATTATGATTTGAGTTGGAATCGACCATTGATGAACGCATTAAGGTGAATTATTGATATCTTACTTTCTTGAAGTGACAATTTCAAAATCTTGTGTGAACACGACAAGCTTTTAAGGGGTCGTTTGGTACAAAGATGCATCACAATGCAGGAATTACTAACGGATATATTAGTAATGTAGGGATTAGTAACGCAGGATTTAGTAATGCAGGGATTGATTTTTATCAAGTGTTTGGTTCATTGATTCCCACCTAATTTTATGTTTGGTTTAAGACTCTGGAAAAATCTTCTTTCCTATTAAACCCTTGGGTTATTATGAGATTTTCTAATTCATTTAACTAGTCAATTTAAATACTATAATATATTTAAAAAATCATTATTAATTTTGAGGTGTGATGTGCCACTATCCATGATAGCACGGTATATTTCTAATTTTTTGTTGGTCAAATATACCTTAAACTTAACATAGATTTAAGGCTATTTAAATTGTTCAAATAGACGAAACTTATTTTTTTTTAAAAAGAATAAATAGTTCATGTGGTCAATCGACGAACTACATTTTTTAAAAATCAAGAAAAAAAATCAACCTAATATAGCAAATCAAACATGGAGAAAAAAATATTAGTTTGTGAAATCATCAAATTACATGGAACGAATTTGGAGAATTTAAAAGAATATTTATAACTATTCTAATATAAATAAATAAAAACATTAAAATACATAAGAAATTTAGGAAAAAAGATTTGGGGATAGTTTAGTCATTTAGGGGTCTTATCCAAGGATTGTTAAACCTTGGATTAGTTATCCCTCCCTTTTCTAGGGATAACATAAGACCTTGTATGCAAAGGCCTATCCAAGATTTCGAGATGATGAGTGCATTATTACAAAAAGGTTGATCTAATATATAAATTTGATCGGTTGGACATTTAGATTCTTATTACTGAAAACCGTTAAAAATTAATATTATAGGTCCAAAATTAATTAAAATGTCAAAAGTGCTACCAATAACCATTTAGAGAGGTGTTATCTAATTTTACAAAGAAAAATAAAAGAAGATGAATATAGAATTCAAATTTCTAACATCACGTAGAGAGGTGCACCCAGTCATCATCGCATTATATGATATCCGGAGTGTGAATTCACATATCTATATTTCAAACAATATAACACTACTATATATGATCTCGAGAGGGGAGCATGAGTTCACGTGAACCCGGTGACCCCTCCTTGAATACGCCTCTGCTTGTATGAGGTATAACTAATTCATGAATTAGGTTAAATAAAATAATCAAATAATATTTTTATTGGACTAAAATTTAATCCATAAACTATTTTGATTAATACCTCCTACCAAACGGATCCTAATTACACTACTCTTATAAAGAGTGTGTATGCTCACAGTGATTAATTATCATATTATTGTATGCAACTCTTCATGTCTTACAAATTGCATTATTAACCTCCAATTATACTTTTTTTACTTCCAATGAAACTTGTCTCGCTTAACAAGAAAAGCAAATATGTCAAACATACAATTCAAGAAATCATTATGATAAGTTAAAAGTATTTTTTTTAAGGGAAGTGCTAAGGGCATCTTCAACCCAAACATCAAATTTTACACTAAATTTGGTGTCAGCATTATTTTTGGTGTAATCAACTCTCATTCACTGTACCAAATTTTACATCAAAAAGAAATATTTCTCTCTCTTTATTATTATATTATTATTTCTTATTTCATTTATATTTTCTTATTTCATAAAACAAATTCTTTCTAAAACATTCATCATATATAATTCATATTATTTCCTTTTATAACCATTTAATATAAAATTATTTTGTATCATAATTTTTTAAATAATATAAATTGCTAGCAAATATTATACATTATACATAATAATGGATAATACAAATAAAAGTGAAATCATTAATGAAATACAATTAAATAAACATTACATAATTGAAAAAATTATTTTAAATTCTACATAAATATTCAACTTTCAAGATCACTACGGTGCTCCCATAAATACTCTATTAATGCATTACGTAGTTTAAAATGAGCAATGTTTGCATTTTTACTTTTGGTGAAGGTTAATTGTAGGTATATCCAATTATAATTTATAGTAGATTTAACATAAATTTAATCTTTTTTAAAAATCATATATAGAAAAATTAATTTATAAAAAAGTTAAATTTTATATCTAAAATTAATATTATGAAAATATTACATAAAAATAATTAAATATACAAGAGATATTTAATTAAAACATACAATTTATATAATGTTTAATTAAAAGTTTGTATAATGAAATAATATTAAAATATTCAAAAAAGTGAATTGGTGTAATGAATAGTGTTAAATTGGTGTGGGTTGGAGCTCAAAACATCAAATTTTACACCAAATTTAGGATTTGGTGTTGGGTTGGAGATGGTCTTAATGACCAGAAAATTTAAAAAACTATAATATTTTTTAAATTTTAAAATAAACTGATTTTTTTTCCATTTTTTAGTTAAAAGGTATTAAAGTTAAAATGATAAAAATATTTAAAAAGGTAAAATAACATAGATAAAATATCATTTTGGCTAAATTCTAGCCAAAATGATTTTTTCTTTTTTATAGGTAGAAAATACTTATTTCAGAGATTTAGTCTTTTTGAATAGTAATAAAAAAGTTTTCATAAGTTGAATAGAGTAAATTAGCCTCGAGAACAGTTTTTAAATCTTGGTCAAACATAAAGTATTGCTCTAATATTAATAAAAGTGTTTTTAAAATAATTAATCAAACTCAAATTGCTACTCTCTCGATGTAGTTTTTCAAAAAGTATTTATAACCCCAAAAAAAGAACTCTTTCCAAAATAAGAAAAATTTGAAAACTTTGCCCAAACAAATTGATTAATGCGGACACGGTAAAGATAAATATTAAAATTATAATTATAGTATTTTTATAAGATATAGGTTGTGGTGTATTGTATTTTCAGTTTATATGGTATTGTTTTGTTATTTTGTTATCCTATATATTCGATACATTATTTCGTAGTAATAACGCTAGTATATTGTTGTGTCTCGGATGTACCTTTTCGATTTTGCCTTTGTCCTTGTCTCACGACTAAAGCATGGTACGAGTCAATAGTGAAACATCAATATAGTACACATCGTTGTAATTGATGTATTCAATCCAAATATAAGACTACTTCTACACGGAATTATTTGTCTTGTCCCACTTGATAAACACCATTGCATTTTTTTTTCTAATATGAATTAAGTAATAGATTATAACTTGGTGAAAATAGTAGTTAATCGTACCCAAAAAAAAAAGTAGTCAGTCTTTGAAAAAGTAGTAACATTATCAAATATTATAGGAAAATTCTCAATATGAGTTGTGGACTGTGGTTAGATAATTTGGAATTCATTCAAGGGTTTCAAATTCGTCATTCAAGTCCATGTGAATTGAGAAAAATTTATTGGGACTGTCATTCATAAAAATGGTTTTTAGTATAATACATGAATGCGAATTTAACTAAGAGTGAAAAATTAATATGAAAATCAAATTTCATAAAATTAAAGATAGTGTTGTTATATGTGAAAGTACTCCTAGTAGTTAGGTTAGAAGAAAAGCCAAAGAAGCACGGATCCGTTGGTACGTGGTCAATTTCTCACTGCTTGAGAAAACACCATTATTGGAGCGGTCTGCAACTAGACTTTTGACTGGTTTTTTTTTGTTTTTTTGTTTAAGATTCCATCGCTCGTCTACGGTCTAACTCAATCTCAACAATTAATTTATGAGAGGAAGATTGCCAAGTTTATCTCAAGAGACTATTCATCCACTTTTTTATCCAATATAAGACTTTGATCAACACACGGCCATCTCACACCGAGCTAGACATCTATAATATGGATAATTTAACCTAAAGGCTCATCATGGCTAAACATTAATTGATATGAATTGCGCTAAATAATCTCAACTTGAGTTAAAATGTCTAATAAAATAATTTTATTCAGAACTTGAACTCAAAAAGTCTAATTAAAGAATACATAATACTCATCACTTTTTTCTTCTATTAATATAATAAATCCGCTGAATGATTCGCCAGTAGATAAGTGTAGAAATCAGACTATTGATACTTACTTGATGTCCTTATCCTCTAGGTATAATTTTAAAATAAAAAAGAACTTTTCAGCCTTATTAGCATGATTTTCGACTATAATTTGCTGAAATTGGAAGAAAAAAAATTGAAGGTAGAAACCATTGTAAAAGTTAAGATATTACTTGGACATAATTTTTTTTTTAAAAAAGTTAGAAAATTTATTAGTGAAGTTAAATGTTAAAGTTATAAAATAGTAATTTTATAAGATATAGGCTGTGGTGTATTGTATTTTCAGTTTCTATGGTATTGTTTTGTTATTTTGTTGTCCTATATATTCGATATATTATTTCGTAGTAATAACGCTAGTATACTGTTGTGTCTCGGATGTACCTTTTCGATTTTTGCCTTTGTCCTTGTCTCACGACTAAAGCATGGTACGAGTCAATAGTGAAACATCAATATAGTACACATCGTTGTAATTGATGTATTCAATCCAAATATAAGACTACTTCTACACGGAATTATTTGCCTTTGTCCCACTTGATAAACACCATTTACCAAATTATAAAAGTTCATCCAAAAAAAAACAAAGAATTTTACGTTAAACTACTTCAACTATATATTTTTCAATGTATGTCTGAATTTTAAGAATTACTATTAGACGTTAATTAATGTGAAGCATATATAAATGTCACATGACAAATTAAAGTACAGTGAATAAACTTTGATAATTGAAAAAGTCAAGAAGATGTTAAATTGAAAGTACAATGAATTGTTGGGTATTAATTGTCTTTCTCACCATAAATAAGTTTTCATTTTAGGAAAAAGTTTAGGATTGACTAGTCATTTTCTTGTAGGAAAAAATTTAGGACTCTATAAATAGAAGTTTGTTCTTTCTAACTTAATCAGCATTCACAATGTAGTTCTAGGGTTTTCAGAGTTTTGGTTATGTTAGAGAATTTGCGAACCTCCTTGTATTCCGAGTGAATTGGTTAAGGTTGTTTCTTTTTATATCTTGTACTTTTATATTTATAGTGGATTTCTTATCTCCTTTGTGAACGTAGGTTGATTGACCGAACCACGTTAAATCTATGTCTTTTGGTATATTTCTCGTTTATCTTCTTACTCGTGGTCTTTCAAAGTTTGTTTTGCTAGCTTCCGCATTACACCTAATTATTTTGATCCTAACATGAATTAGCTTTTGTTTCCTAACAAAACCAACTATACTGGACTAGTGGGCTCTTATTCAAAATAGAAAGTTTTTTCTTATTGCAATTTGCACATTATTGATGAAAGAAGGTTGCTCGTATGATAAACAATTTTTATTTTTAATTTGAAGATTGTGAGTTTGAGTTACTAAGGAAATAAAAGGGAGGGGTTAAAAAAACATTATTTAAAAAAAAAATATATGCATAGACAGGCATACCAGTTATTTATATATTCACTCACGTAAGCATTCTTTTTCTATTATGAATTAAGTAATAGATTATAACTTGGTGAAAATAATAGTAAATCGTACCAATTTTTTTTTTAAAAAAGTAGTTAGTCTTTCAAAAAAAGTAGTTATATTATCAAATATTATAGGCCTATGTGAGTGTGAAAGTAGGTCGCCTTCTATGAGAATGAGCTTGTTTTCAAAAACACTCATGAAATCGGGATAACACAAGGCCGTAATGTGCTGGCTAATAATGCTTATGTCAACACCTTGATTATTGTGTGTAAGCAGTAATACTTTATTTCCCTTAAGCAGTCATAGTTCAAGTCTGAGACCACTACTGACTCTGGAGTAAAAGTTATTGTTTTACTAAGTGAAGGTTCAATGCAGAGCACACCTTCATTATGCATGATAGTCTACCTTCAACTAAATTGTGGAACAGTTTCTTATTTTAATATTAAAATGAGTGGGGAATGTTGGTGTATGTGTATTTTATTATTAAATAAAATATTGAAGGCATATGTTAGTGGGTATAAATTGTGGTAGAAGATGACTATTGGTTCTTGTAACTTATATGACCATTAGTTCTTGTAACTTTCAAGGTCATTAGTTTCTTGTAACTCATATGACCATTAGTTTCTTGTAACTCATGTAACATCTATCACATTTATCTACCCACATTACTACCCCTCATTCTACAGACTTCTTCACCTATAAATAGTGGTGTTTCTTCCTTTGTGAAGTATCCTGAGATACAAGAGAAAAAGTGTAAGAAAATGTGAAAAGTTTATATTGTTGTTAGTATAGTGAAAGAGAGATTTGAGACATAGAAAAATATTCTAAGTCTTCAACAATATTCATTATACAAAAGAGAGTATTTATATGTTGAAGGAAGGTGTTCTTATGTGGAGCTTTGAACTCTTCAACTAATCCGGAGTTGCTTGAGTTGTACACTTTGTTGGGTTGTTGTATCCTAGAGGGGATAAGTCAAGAGTATTACTGTTGGATCGGTGTAGATTATGCCGCAGTGCGCTTGAATCTCCTTAAAGAGAGCGAGATATCCGTGCCTCAGCCTAAAGAATTATTTATTCATTTTTTGTCATTTTATTTTTAACTCTAATATTTTGTATTTGTGGTATAATACACCAACAGTTTCTAATATAATACATGAATATAAATTTAATTAAGAGTGAAAATTAATACGAAATTCAAATTTCATAAAATTAAAGATAGCGTTGTTGTTATATGTGAAAGTACTCTTAGTAGTTAGGCTAGAAGAAAAGCCAAGAAGAACGGATTCCAGGGATGGCAATAGGGCGGGTTAGGAGGGGTTTGGGCGGGATAAGAGTTCCCCTATTAAAATTTTGCCCTATCCTGCCCCTTTTAAGTCACTACACTATTTAGATCAAGCCCGACTCTGCCTTATTTATCCCTGCCTTACCTTACTTAACCTCACATTACTTAAGTGAAATATAATATTTACTAATTTAAATTAAATGAAACATGTCGATGTCATCACTGCATTAGTAGCATATGCCTTAAAGAACTGAAACAAAAAATGGAAAAAATAATTAGAATAATTACATGGAAGAAGAATGTAATTCAAAATTTAGAACTGAAAATTAATAACCAGATGTATCCATGCTCAACAAGTTTATTAAAAAAATTAAAAGTTAAAGTCAAACTTTACCCAGATTTAGGAAGAGAAAAATTCAAATAAATCAGTAAAACAGATCCACGAGAATCAATTAGACTGCAAAATAAAATTGTATCATTTTGTCTCATGACACATATAGCTATGATATTATCACCAAATGCTACGAAATATCTTTATATTTTCTCCATTTTAATTCATGTAATTTTATATTTATAAAACCGTTTAAAAAAGAATTGTTTTTTAAAGCAATTAAATTTAAACTTTTTTTCACCCTCACGAAAAACTTTTATAAAAAAACAAATATTAAATCATTTTAGGATCATAAAATCAAAAATCTTACTATCACAAATGTTATGACATGGTAAAACTTGAGTGTCTTGGCCCTTGGGTATGAAAGAAAGTATTATCTACAGAAGTTGTCTTCCTAAAAAATAGGTAATTTTCTTCAAATATTTTTAAAAAAAAAATGAAAACAAATGTTTATTCACTCCACCTTAATTATTGGAATATAACATTACATGTGAAACATGTTTTTCCTATTTTAAATAGAATAATTATTTTTTTTATTTTTAAAAAAATTATTTTTCTTTAAAAAATATTTATAAACAAAATGAAAACCTAATACTTCTTTGTCTCGGTTTATATGATTTACTTTTTTTTGTCAGTTTCAAGTGACACATTTTTATATTGAATAACAAGTTAACTTTAAAATACTCATTTTATTATTAATAAAATGATTTATAGTCATACAAATATTTATCACTTATTTTAAACCATAAATTTCAAAAGTCTTTCTTTTTTTGTTAAAACTTGGTGGTGCCGAATCAAGCTAGCTTATATAAAATGTGACGGAGGGAGTATCTAAAAATTCTTCCATTCCATACCAAACACAACGTAGCTAGATATAATTCTCCTGGCCGTAGGCAGTCGTACGTGCAGCTTAGGGATGGGAGACGAGGACAATTGCCTAACTTTTTAGAACTTATGCTGTTTCATTTGATTCCACTACAAGCTTTAGAACAAATTATAATTCTATCTAGTGTCTAAAATCGAAAGATGATGTAATAGCTTAGAATGCTTTCCGAAAACGGAAAAAAGTATATACTTTAATTGTTGGCTAGAATTATGTAAATATTACTTTGACTAGTATTGATCGATGATTAGAATAATGCAAATATTACTGAAATAATATCTCCAAGGTTTGAGGTAATGTGGAGTTGGAGAGAGTTTTTGGCCAAAAACTCTGAAGTGGGACATATAACAATTTAAATGCATTAGAAGAGCGAACAATATAATATTAATATTATTATAACTCGTTATAAAATAAATTTCGATATATTTCAATATTAAAAGCTAATTCATGAAGTAACAAGATAGTGTCACATTCTTGGGCCATGAATAGTTGTTTTGTGTAGAAAATAGCAGAAGAAAAGGATAATTCGGGAAGCCTTCTGCTAGCCCAAGATCATTAACAAAGATCAGAGGATTCAACTAAAGAAGAGGAAGCTATAAAGGAGAACTTGTTATGGAAGAAGCCTCTTGAATTGTCTTTGATTTTGGTTGGGTTGGTTACAAATGACTAAGACAATCCTTATTTATACTTGTGTAGGGATGATTCTAGATACTATAAGGATCTAGACTATTCTAATCTTTTCTATAAATATCTCCCTTAAATATTTAATACTCTAGACTATCTAGATTTTTCTTAAGTACAAATATCAAAGATATTTACTCTACAAAATTCTACCAAATATCTAAGATATTTTTTGTACCTCCAAAAAATCAACTTTAATTTTTCGCACTCCCCTTAAAATGATTTTTTGGAAACTACCCCATACTTGTCGGGGAAGAACTCAAACGAAACTTTGCGCCACGTCTTGGTGAAGATCTTATCAATTTCATCTGGACTCCTCTTGCTTCATCAAATAATAAAGATTTTCCATTATCGAATGATCCATGTAAATTATCTCCATGTTGAGTTCCTGAACTCCCTCTTCCTCTAATCCAAAAAAAATGAATTTTCTAATTAAAGTAAGAAAAAACATGTTTCACAAGTAATATTACATCCTACACATTAATTATTGGAATATAACATTATTTGTGAAACATGCTTTTCCTACTTTTACTAGAATAATCATTTTTTTTCATTTTTAAGAAAGTTATTTTTCTAAAAAAAATTATTTATAAGCAAAATAAAAACCTAATATTCCCTTGCCTCATTTTGTACTCCCTCCCTCCGTCCATTTTTATTTATCATGTTGCCCTTTTCGAAAGTCAATTTGACTAATTTTTAAAGTTAAATTAGATTACATTAATTCGATATTTTAAACAAAAAAATTAGATATTCAAAAACTATACGAAAAGTACTATAAATTATAATTTTTGATATCAAAATGATCAAAAAATATATCGTAAAATATTAGTCAAAGTTTTTATAGTTTGACTCCAAAAAAAGAAACTATGACAATTAAAAGTGGATGAAAGTAGTATGATTTACTTTCTTTTTTTGTCAGTTTCAAATGACACATTTCTATATTAAATAATAATTTAACTTTAAAATACTCATTTTATCTTTAATGAAATGATTTATAGTCACACAAATATTTATTACTTATTTTAGACCACAAATTTTATAAGTCTTTTTTAAAAAAACGGAAAAGGGCCAAAAATACTCCTAAACTATAGGAAAAGATTTAAAAATACCCTTCATCCATCTTTTTAGTTTAAAAATACCCTTCCATTCACCTTTTTGACTCACGTATACCCTTGAACTAACAATTCTCTCTTTTTTAAAAATATTTATTATGTGTCATTCTCCTATTGGATAATATAAAGAGCCCACCTCAATTAGATTGTTTCTCATTATTTATCCAAACCAAAGCAATATACCTCTTCAAGACCTCAATTTTTTTATATAAAAAAATATTGTAGTTTTTTATTATTTATTTATTTTTGGATTCATTTCCTCAAATTTTTACTTAGATTGAAGACTCAAGACATAAGAAAAAATTAACGGCCAATATTTAATTAATTAAATCAAGATTCTAAACATGATATAGATGATTAATATTATATAAACAAATTTATTATGTCATAATCATAACAATATATTATCTTATCCAGAAAAACATTACACACAATTTTCTCTATTTTCCTACTTAAATTTTCCCTAGGGCTACAACCGTCCATCTGCTTTTTTTTTCTTTTTTTAACGAATTAATTTTTAAGTAAAATTGTTTGTGGAACTTCTTCTTTGAAAAGTATTTATCACAGATTAGCAAAAAAAAATAAGTTAACAATTTTTTCTTTATTTTAAGAAGGAAGATAGATATTGTGGCACTATTTATATTCTTATAATATATTAATTATTTAAAACAAACTTTTTTAAATTATTTTTTTAGAGCAAATACAAAAATTACTAGTTTTTTTTTTAAAAAGAAAATTGAGGTCTTGAAGTTGTATATATTTTTTTATTTGAATTTGGGGAAAAATATTAATAGAGATGAGATTTTTATTTTATCTAATAAGAAAATGGCAAATAATAATTTTTTTTTAAAAATAAAACAAAATAAACTTTGATTGTAGTCATAAAGGTAGAAGTTAGTCAAAAAGGTGAATGAAAGGGTATAATGAGCCAAAAAGGTGAGTGGAGGTGTATAGGTGAGCCAAAAAGGTGAATGGAAGGGTATTTTTAAACCAAGGATGAAGGGTATTTTTAGACTTTTTCCTATAATTTAAGGATGGTTTTGATCCTTTTCCGTTTAAAATAAAATAAAATTATGGAGTCAAACTAAATTTTATAAGATGAGACGGAGGGAGTATCTAAGAACTCTTTGATACCAAACTCAACCTAGCTAAGATATAATTAGCTGTGGCCGTAGGCAGTCGTACGTGCAGCTCAGGGATGGCAAACGGGGACAATAGCAGACAGAGAAAATCTCCCTTTCTGATCTCCGTATACTGTCACTTTTAAGTACTTATGCTGTTTCTTTTCTTCTCATATTATAATTCTTTCTAGTGTCTAAAATCCAAAGATGATGCATTAGCTTAGAATGCTTTTACAAAACAGAAAAACTATATTAACGGAAAAAAAGTATATACTCACAATTATTTTACACTGATATCAATGATTTGATTGTTGGTTAGAGTTGTGCAAATATTATTATGAATTGCATTTATTGTTGATTAGAGTTATGCAAATATTACTCTGAGAAAATATCTCCAAAGGTTGAGATAATGTGGAGATGGACAGATAACAATTTAAAGACATTTGAAGAGCGAACAATACAATATTATTATAATTCATTATAAGATAAATTTCGATATATTTCAATATTAAAAACTAAATTCATGAAGTAACAAGATAGCGTCACATTCTCGGACTATGAATATCCGTTCTTGTTGGAGTAATCAAGAAGGAAATTCTCGTTAATAGTAAAACATCATAATCTTTTAATAGTTTTAGTGTAATCAAGACTCAAGAGTAATAAATTAAGATAGTCTAGTATTTAATTAGTGAATAAATTAGTTGTTCAATTATAAAAGTGTGAAGGAAGTGAACGGCGTAAATGATAAACGACAAGAAAGAAGCCTATAAAAAGCAAGATACTTTCCAAAAAGAGCTTCAGAAAACAGAAAGTTTCTTTATAGCAGCATCTCAGAAGATTCATAGTCGATGCTGCACATAATATAATACTTTTTTAAAAAAATTTATTCAGTGTACGATACCTATATTGGAGCTTAATTATTTTAAATTCATGTCATGTAGGCCCCATTTGGAAAGAAACGCTTCCTACCAAAGAAATTTTATATTTTCAAAATTTCTGATTAATGGAGAAGCAGTCTCATACGCTATATTACTCTTATAAATACTGAGTACTATCTTGTTCGAACCTCTGCTTCAGAAACAGAGCTTATTGAGTATTGAAACTGAAAAAAAAGGAAAAAAAAACAGAGAAGAAGAAAAGGAAAAACAGTGAAATCATCAATGTCTGACTTAGAGTTTTTTCTTTTTCTTGTTCCTCCAATCTTGGCAGTCCTTATTATTCTTAATCTATTCAAAAGAAAACACAAATTTCAAAATCTTCCACCAGGGGATATGGGTTGGCCTTTTCTTGGTGAAACTATTGGTTATTTGAGACCTTACTCAGTTACTACTATTGGAGATTTCATGCAAGATCATATCTCAAGGTAAAAAATTTTACCCCTTTTTTTATTTTTTTCTGTTTCTTGAATTTTTGTGCTGAAAATTTTGATATTTTTCAGGTATGGGAAAATTTTCAAGTCAAATTTGTTTGGAGAGCCAACAATTGTTTCAGCAGATGCAGGGCTTAACAGATACATTCTGCAGAATGAAGGGAGATTATTTGAGTGTAATTATCCAAGAAGTATAGGTGGGATACTTGGTAAATGGTCTATGTTGGTTCAAGTTGGACAAATGCATAGAGATATGAGGATGATTTCTCTGAATTTTTTGAGCAATGCTAGACTCAGGAATCAACTTTTAAGTGAAGTTGAAAAGCATACTGTGCTTGTTCTTGGCTCTTGGAAACAGGATTCTGTTGTTTGTGCACAAGATGAAGCAAAGAAGGTAAATAAGTGGAGTTATATTTTTTTCACGGTAGTTCATTATTGCACTATTTCATTGTACAGTAGTTACTATTCTTTTCTTTTTTTTTCTTCCTAATGCTTTTTTAATATTTTGTTATGATTTCTTCACTTTCGTAATTTTCTTACCGTTTTCTTAAACCGAGTTTATCTGAAACAATCACTCTACCTTTCAAAGCAGGGATAAAGTTTGCATACACTGCGTCCTTTCAGACCTCACTTGTATGATAACACTTGTTGTTGTTGCTGCTCTAACTTTGGAAATTGTTGTTGTTATGTGTGTGAAATTTCTACAGTTTACATTCAACTTTATGGCAGAGCATATCATGAGTCTACAACCTGGAAATCCAGAGACAGAGAAGCTGAAGAAAGAGTACATCACATTTATGAAAGGAGTGGTTTCTGCTCCATTGAATTTTCCAGGAACAGCTTACAGAAAGGCCTTACAGGTACTATTATAAATTATCATATCAGTTTAAGTGATTAAAAGCGAGGTAGAACATGCTTACCGTCTGAACAACCCCTTTTATGTGTTTACTTATTTTCAAGTTATGAATTATTTTTCTCTTTTCTACAGTCTCGATCAACAATTCTTGGATTTATTGAGAGAAAAATGGAGGAGAGGCGTAATGAAATGAACGGAAACGAAAACGACCTTCTAGGTTGGGTTCTGAAAAATTCAAATCTCTCAAAGGAGCAAATTCTTGATTTGCTACTAAGTTTGCTCTTTGCTGGCCATGAAACTTCATCAGTAGCAATAGCTCTGTCTATTTTCTTCTTAGAAAGCTGTCCTGCTGCTGTTCAACAACTAACAGTAAGCTCAAATAATCAAATACTTTTAGTGAATTTTCTTGAAATCCACTCTTTAATTTTTTTTTCTTGCTGGTAATAAATTCAGGAAGAGCACTTGGAGATTTCCAGGGCAAAAAAGCAGTCAGGAGAAACAGAATTAAATTGGGATGACTACAAGAAAATGGAATTCACCCAATGTGTAAGTTTATACCCTTTAGCTTATCAACGCATTTAAAAGATAATTGTTGTACACAAAGTACGATTGTAGTTACATGTTACATACATTAATAGTGTAAAAATTCTATCTACATTGATAACACATAAGTTATGCTAATTTTTTTTTTCCTTCACTTGTAGGTTATTAATGAGACTCTAAGGCTTGGGAATGTAGTCAGGTTTCTTCACAGGAAAGCTGTGAAAGATGTTCGATACAAAGGTATTATTGTATGATGATGCATGGCTGCAGCTTTAATATCTGATTTGGTTTTGCCTTTTTAACAATCTTTTTGTTATTGTTCTGTTTTTCAACTTGAAAACTCAAAAAAGGTTATGACATTCCATGTGGATGGAAAGTATTGCCGGTGATTTCAGCAGCGCATTTAGATCCTTCACTTTTTGACCGACCTCACGACTTTGATCCTTGGAGATGGCAGGTTAGTCAATTTTGCATTTAAACCGACACTCAGTTTAGTGTACAAAGCATCCCGTGTTATTAAGGTCTGGGAACAGTCTTTAACTCAAACTACTCAAGGGTGTGATGTATACCCAAATAGAAGCATTAGTAAAAGCTTTCACAACTCGAACTCGTAATCTATAAAATCACACAAAGATAACCTTATCATTGCTTCAAGTGTCGGTCCAATTCTAAAAATCTTTAATGGATAAATGCAACTTAGTAAAGTAAACTTGCAACTTTTTATTTTTATTTTTATAATAGACGTGAGAAGAGGTAAAGGAGAGTTAAGTTTGAAAGCAAAAAGTAGTCTTTAATGTTTTAATGCATCCACTTACAATCCACCAAGTTTAGTCGTCTTACTTGAGGTTGCACATGAGAGTCGTGGGATGATGTGACAAAAAATTAAAGGAAGTCACACCTCTAATTTCAAGAACCAAATATGTGCTTTAAGATTGGAACAAGGGATGATATTTTTCCCAAAGAAGAAACAATAATTAAATGGATAAGGGAGTGAATTAAGACAAGTTTGGGGAGAGTGGAAAAGAACATTCTATGTAGGCCTTTTGTTGGGTCGCATGATAGATCATATAAAATACCATCAATCAAAAGCAAGGTGGGATTTAGTCGTCCTGATAATCATAATAATCCACAGAAAGGGACCCAAACCAAAATGAACTGTCACAATCAATTCTTGCACAGATGCTGCATTATACACGAAGAAAAACCCCACCTTAAGCTTAAAGATGTGCAAATAATAAGCAAGGACTCTACCGGCAAGAAATATGGTAGGATGGATGAAATTCTCTTTTGAGTTCAAATGTGAAGGGTAAGTGTTCGATTTTAAAAACTTCATCAAAGAAGTATAAATATTTAATTTAAAACTCATATCAAATGAAATTGTAGTAGAATCCTTTAATTAAGCCAATAAAGCTCAATCTTGAATTCTCACGAGATTTTCAAGGTCCTGTAATGAATACTTCTCCTTAAATGAGTCACATGCCATAAAAATATAAATTAATCGGAAAATCACTTTAATAAGTATATATTGGGTGATTTCTTATTTATTTATTCTTTTTTTTTTAAATTGTCTCCATTTGACCTATATGAATCGTTGAGGCAATCATTATAATATCTATTTACATAACACTCTTCGAAATAAAGTCTTTTTCCAAATTGTGTTAATGCAAAATGCTTTATAGATGGAATTATCTTTTTTTCTTGTTTATCGTCCATCCATATATATTCCAACCCAAAGTCCTAGAAGGGGTGGGGGTGGGAGGACCCAATCGAGGTAATTACAGACTTAAAAGACTTGTCCAAACCCAACCCACATGTGGGTGGTGGGGTTTTCATGTGCACGTGCACCTGTGCTTTTCATGGTGGCTCACCTCCACTCTACTCCATGCTGGTCCATCCATTTCCCATTCTATCCTCTTTCTTGGGGCCACAATTACATGTACCTACAAGTTATTTTAAATCTTATTTGTCAAAAATATTCAAAGTGCATTTACTGCTTAAAAAAAACACAGCAAGTGCATTTACTGCTTGCAGTACCAGTACCCGTTCCTCAGGATTTCAATGCAAATACTCATGCAATTTTATTTTTCTTCTGAAATCTGACTTAATTGTCTAATGGGAAGTACTGTACCGCACAATGTGAAATGCCTTGATAATGTCGGCAATATAGTTGAGAGGACCAAAGGATACTTTATGTTGCGATTAGTTATTTTAATAGGAGTATTATTTTTTTATTAACTATGTTAATTTTTAAGAAAAAATTATTGGTTTACCATTTAAAGGATCTCAAAAGTATTCTTTGTCATCTTCATTGCTTCATTTCGAATAACAAAATCTCGATACTATGAGTAATCACTTATTGGGTATTAATTATTAATCCTGATATAACTTCTGAATTTTTTGTCTCGGGACTAACTATATATGCATGTATGTCCAGCGTACCAAACGACCCTTAGAACTATATATGTATATATGTGTATGGTAAAATTTAGAAGTGATGAATAGTGCGTTAATGCAGAATGCAGAAGAGTCGCCTTCAGGTAAAGGAGGAAGCACAGGCACAAGCAGCACAACAAAAAGTAGTAATAATTTCATGCCATTTGGGGGAGGTCCACGTCTATGTGCAGGATCTGAACTGGCCAAACTTGAGATGGCCATTTTCATTCACTATCTTGTTCTTAATTTTCACTGGAAATTAGCTGCACCTGATCAGGCTTTTGCCTATCCTTACGTAGATTTTCCCAATGCCCTACCTATCACTATCCAACATCGATCCTCAACTAAATTGCATGACTAGTCCTAATTCATCGTATTAAAACTGCGTTCGCGCGTCGTCTATGGGTAAACATTATATTATATTGTATAAATAAAAAATAGTAGCTGAACAAATGGGAAAGAGGATGGTACTTGAAATGGTTCAATCCAAAGAGATGTTTTGTAAATCTAGCTATTTATTATCTAGGAGGTGAAGCAGCTGCTACAGTTTTTGTTCTCTTTTTTTGTTGCTTAATCTCTTCTCTTGTTTCCTTTTTTTTTTTTCTCTATGTTACGTAGTACATAATTTTCTATGTAATTAAATACAGCAAGTTATTCGATTCCCCTTAAGTAATCGCGGGTGTAAACTTTAAATATGGGAAGGGTGATTTGCACAAATATGATATTTCCATGCCATCTTTTAAATGTCGCCCATGTTAAGAGAAGTGTTGGAAAAATAGCCTTCGCTCCAAAATTTGGAAGCACGCTCTTGGCACAATTATCAAGAGTTTTTATTTGAAATTCGATCAAGATTTCACTTAACAGTACCAGTAAGTTATATCTATTTATGGGAATATTTGGTCAAATCTCACTGGGTCGCCTGAATTTTAATTTTTCAATATTCGTGGCTGAAATTCTGGTGATCCACTTGTTAGTTTGAAATTCACCATCACATTTTTGCTTTAAATTAAATTTGGTATACAACTTTCTAATACCCAATCCCAACAATTTTCAATAATTAGATTCAACATGAACCTTGCTCCACAAATTAATAGACCAACTTTGTCATATAAAAAAATCCATGCTTAACAAAATCCATCAATGTATATCTAATATCTTCGGGATGTCCTCCCAACTTCTTGTTGAATTAATATGTAACACCAATGCATGGTCAAAATTCAATTAATTTTGTGTGTTGGTACATAATTTATATTCTAAGTGATTCGCAATATCTAATAAAAATGCTCATAAGTCATAAATCGTGGATTTCCATGTTCAAATTGCATGGCCACATTTCACTAATCTTTTTTGGTTGGTACATACTTTTCTGATTGACTCCTTATTAAACAATATATGATGCTAATAGATTGACGTACGTGGATGTATGTTTAGAATACACGACACCGTTAATTGCATGGCCAAATTTCAATTAATTTATGCTCATCACTCCTGAGTCACGTCGACGGATTGTTGGTTAATTAACTACTCCCTCTTTAAATAAACATACCTGATACATATAATAAAAATAAATTGTAGTATCTATATTTGAATAATGATGAATATATATTCATCAACTATAATTGGGGGGGGGCGGCGGCTGTGAATCGTCTTATTATTCTGAAAAAAGGTGGAGAGGACAGAAAAAGAACATAATCTAATGGAATAATTGTCAAATAGATATGAAACTTTGGGAAGATCTTGTTAGGTACTGTATATTGCATGTGAAGTCCAATCAGATAACAACCTAACGGTAGATAGGAGCAAATAAAGACTATTATAACCTTGTCCGCTTTAAATTTAGATTTATTTGGTTGGATAGGCTTATAACTTATGTTATAAAGTTAGTAATATAAACTTATAATTTATAATTTTTTATTATTTTAATTTTAATATTTTTTATTTTATTTAAAATATTTAAAAGTTATTTTAATTTAAAAACAATTGAAATATATTAATCGGCTTTTAATCTCTGACATACTTCCTTATATATCACATCTTTTTTATTTATTTCCAGGACCCACCCCTAATAATTCTTTTTGTCCTTCAATAAACTAGTGGGCATGCACTGCCGCACTTTTGTTTTCCTTTTTCTGAAAAAAAAAATGGGTAGGGGAAAGAAAAATAATGAAGAGGATGTTTATAAAATTAGAATCAAACCCTAGTTAATAAGATATAAATTTAGATATTTAATTAATTATTAAGTTATTAAAATCTTTCCTCACTATCTTCTTTTTTAATTAAAAGGATTGTAATAAAAGTAATTATTAAATTAGGTTTTGACTTAACTCACGTTTAAAAGCTAGCTTAAAGAGAGGAGGATCACTGAAGCCTTATAACAAGTTCATTCATCTCATTAACCATGCAATGTGGAACTTTTGTTACTTATTCAACAGTAAAATGATAACAATGATTAGTGTGAACATAATATTTAATCTCGATTTGAAGAAAATGATATATAATCATTGATGAGCCTCATGTAAGTCTTTAACTTTTAACTATATCAGAATATTAATCTCAACTATGCAAATACAAATCAATTAACATGGGTTATTTATAGTGGAGGTCAGTTAAATCCTCCTCATAAGAAAATATATTGAGTCAATAAGGTGGAAATGATTTTTCTTGTGTTATATATATAAACTGATGAAGCAGTAACAGAAAATTCTAGCATAGCGCAAAGAGAGTTCAAAAATTATTTTAGACAGATCCAAAATGCATGTATGACATTCTAGTAAAAAAAAGATTGACATTCAAATTAAAATATATACTAGTTCACTTTGAAATATGACTGAATCCAGGCTGATTGAACCAATAAATTAATTTCATCTAGTATTTAATTAAGAATTAGGACCTTACCTGCATCATTTTAAATTTTGTTAAAAGGAGATTTTTTTAATATGGAAATTAATATAAAGGGTTGCACGTGATTTTCATTATCTTGAAGTAGGTTGGTGAGAGGGAAGCTTTGGTTAATTTTCAACTTGAACTCCACATTTACGAGCTGCATTCAAATACAGAAATATCATGTAATATTACGGTCTAATAGGTTGAAGAAGGTGCATTTCCAACCCAAAAAATAACATCCAATAAATAAAAGAATGACAAATTTAAGCAATTTTCAATACGTTAGCAATATTTTTGACACTTGTACTTAGTTTGTTAATTTTGGAAATGCAAATGACATGCAATTATGCTGCAAGTTGAATTTTTTAAAATGTTGATGGATTTATATTTTAAAATATAAATAAAAGGAGAGGAAACAAATGAATAAATAGGTTATCCAAATTGACATGCATATTAGGTCTCTAGCTCCTTTCATTTTCTGACGTGTGAGAAGTTCGTTTTATTGCTCCCTTCTCTATTTGTGTACTATATATTCGAAAATTGACTCCACCACTCTTTGGTCTCAGAAGCAGCACGTTCCATTTTATTTTATTTTTGGTTTTCCACCCGGTGTCCGAAGTCCATATTGGAGCTCCGACTAAATTCGAATCGCGCTCTACAGGGCCCATTCGGAGGTGGCGCTCCCAACAAGATTTCCTCCATACCCAGGGCTCAAATTCGAGACCTCTGGTTAAGGGTGAAGCACTCCCACCAGTGCACCACAACCCATGTTGGTAGCACATTCCATTTTCAATACTTCTTTTATTTTATTATGGGGTATGTTGTCTGAAAATGTCTCACATAATAAAAATTATACAATATGAAAGAGAAATAGTACGTATTTGAATAGTTATTGTTTTTACAAGTGGAGTTCTATCCATAAATTTTCTTATGGAAAAGGCGTTGGAAGTTTTTTTTTCCAAGTAAAAGCCTAACACTTAGATGGATTGCTTAGATGGTAAGCATCCTCCACCTCCAACTCTGATATTCTTTAAAAACATCTCTTGTTCCGACACTTCAATTATCTAGGAAAACTTGATATATATTTATGCCAAACCAATAATAACATAACATATACGTTTTCTGCTTACACTTTTTTCACTTAATCATATGATTACTTAGCCTTTTTTCACCTTGTTTTTTTAATTTATTTTTTTTAACTTTGGTGAAATATAATGTAATTTAGGTGTCAACAACATGTGTCATTATGGGCCTAGATACTTGACTGGCCTGGTTTCTGTATGACACCTTGTCTTCTACAAATGCCCACTTTCTTTGGGCTCCAGAAAATTGAGATAGCCCATACGGCCACCAATAAAATGGTGGTGGTTAACACTTAACATAACAAGCAGACCAATCTTGATGAGTATACTATCTTTGGGCCTTTTGTCCAACTCTTTACTCGGCCTCCTTTCATATTTTCTGGCTTTTGGACCTTAAAATTGAGACGAGTACTATCCGGTCCGAAAGAGTTTTCTCGATGAAGTATGTTAAAAATAAGAGCAACTTTCACATATAGCAAACAAAAAAATCATATTTGTATGCTATAGCAAAGTTTGCATAATTGTGCTCCATAGCAAACATATATATGTATAATTCGCTATACATATACAATTGAAAGCTGTCTATTTCGCTATACATATATACAAAAAGAAGCAATTGTATAATTCGTTGGCTCCTCTTCAGAATTGTATAATTTCGCTGGCAGGCCATTTGTATAAATTGTTGTTAGCCTCTCGTTTGTATAAATCGTTGACAAAAATA
>NW_006238946.1:130044-143234 GCF_000226075.1 Solanum tuberosum
TGTTGTATAAAACGAGAAAGAGAGAAAGACAAAAGAGAACTGGGCAGGGGGCAGGGGAATATTTTTATTGTATAATTATAAGTGTATAGGACGAATATATATGTATTTGCATGTGTATATACAATTTTCTCTCGCTTTATACAAACAGAAACGCAATTTATACACTTCTGTTGCATAAAGCGAGAGAGGCGAGCACAGAGGGAGTGAGAGAGAGAGGAGAGTGGCGAGCGAGAGTTTGAGGGAGAGAGGCGCTGGCAAGCAGTTTGCTACAAGACACAATTAAATCAAAGTGTGATTATACCATTTAATTTGAATTAATAGTTTGTCATTATGTACAATTTTCCCTAAAAATAACTTGCATAACGTGATTGATGATAAATTTTTGAATACTTATTTAGTTTGTTATATAAAGGATAAAGTATTTGAAAGTATACTTAATGACGTGATCATCGATCATTTTCAAATCATGACAAGTCATTGAGTATAATTATAATAGTAATGTGTATTTTAATATGTTATATATTCTAATGATTCGCTACTTTTAAAAATATATGGAGTTTCTATACTCATTTTTTATCTGATTATAACGATATATTAATCCATTTTATGGAAAACTCCCGAATTTAAAAATGTTGAATCTAGATTGTTGGAATACGTATTATATAACCCTTTTTTCATGAGCATTAGTTAAGAATAATAATTAAGATGTCAAGTCTAAGATGACTTTATTAAGTAGAAGCTAAGCGGCGGGAACATATGCCACGCTGCAAGCTTTTCCCATTAATTTCCTTATGGCTTCCAAATCATTTGCGCGTCCATTCTCCTACCATTTATTATGGACACCTTTCTTACGAATAATCTTGGGATTATTGGTAACAGAATGATTAAATTAATTTAAATCAATAGCATAATTTATTTACAATTACAATCCTTACGATTACGATAATTATGAACTACATGAATACATACAAGTAAATTATTGAATTGTATTGAGATTAAGAGACTTGTTACTCCAATGAACTTAATTATTTATGTTTTATTCAGAATTTAAAAAGAATGATATTTTCATATTTAAAAAGTCCATATTTTTTTATGATAAACTTTTTTTTAGGGTTTCGTTTGGTTCAGGAATAAATTGGAATATCTCAAAATTAATGCTTTTTAAATAAAATTTATACGTTAAACTTAATACTATTATTTTATGTCTAGATAAAATAAATTAGTTTTGAGATTGTCATAGAAGAAAAACAATATATAAAGAAAGAAATTACCGGTTTGTCGCAACAGAACGTGATGGTGGCCGTTTAGTAATATTGGTTAACATTAGGGGTAGTTCCAGTAAAGTGGGAATATAATCGTCAGTCGCCTTATACTTTGTCCCGGTACCCAAAAAAGAGCATCCCATTTTCACATCCATTTGATTGCTCTACATTGTATTCTGTACTTCTTCATCTACAACTCCATTCAATCTCCGAACACAACCCGCACCGGCATATTGGTTTCCGATACCTTTGAGAATGTGGCGCTGTGTGTCGCGTGGTCTTCGCGCTTCCTCCAACAGATCTATCTCCGGCGGCGGCGGCCATTTTCGCCGACTCTTCTCCTCACAAACTGTACGGTTCCTCTCTCTCTTTTTCTCAGTCTATTGATTCGATCAGTTAAATATAACCACCTGATACTATCGATTTGTTGAATCTTAATGATTTTCGATTGATACATTTTGTATTGAACCTTGTTCTAATCATTATTGGTGACCTAGCTGTTAGTGAATCTTAGGATTTTTGGTTGATTGAGTTTTAGTTTTGACGTCTCATTAGGTTAACGACCTAGATGTTATTGCATTTGATCTAAAAAGGACTTTGTGTGTGATTGTTCTAGATTCTCTGAGCTTATGATTTCTCAATTTAGCCTTAAAGCTATTTTTTATAATCATTTTTTACTATTTTTCCTTTTATAAGCTGATTTTTCACTTTTCTATTTCATAATTATATATATAAGATTCTGATGATAATTTTTTAATTGTTGAATATTGTGTGCTGCCTAGCAGAATGTGGGAGGCTCGTCCTACACGATAGTGGATCACACATACGATGCGGTGGTGGTCGGTGCAGGCGGTGCTGGGCTTCGTGCAGCAATAGGGTTGTCTGAGCATGGATTCAATACTGCTTGCATAACCAAGCTCTTTCCTACTCGATCTCACACTGTTGCAGCTCAGGTACCTGGATTCTAACTCTGCCAATTTTTATTTATATTTATTTTCTTGGATTAGGCATTATTGATGTATCATTGTTTGGTAGGGAGGATAAGACTCCGAATTTTAGAAGGAAATATGTTGCACAAAGAACATCCAATAATCTACTCTTATTGGGACTCTTTGCTCCTTGTTGTCGGGTTGCATGTTTATTTGGTGGGCTGGGACAACTAGACAATACTCATTTTTTATGCTGCATTTTCTTGGAGATGATTAGAAACTTGAACAAGGTTCACTGGATTTACTTTTAAAAAGTTAAACTCATGACAGTGGCAGTTGAGATAGATTTGTGTTTTAGTTCGTACAGGATGCTATCTGCTAGTAAGTGAGAGATTACTTAAATTTTATTATTCTTGCATGTGTCAATCTTGCTAACTTAGAGAAATTGGGGAGAAAGCTGGTTTGCTATGTAGTTTGAGGGGTCTGAATTTGAAGCTTGATTGACTAGAATAGGATTGTACATGTAATTGCTTAAGTTCTGGTTTGTGATTTTCCTTTGTAGGGTGGTATAAATGCTGCATTAGGCAACATGACAGAAGACGATTGGAGGTGGCACATGTATGATACAGTCAAAGGAAGTGATTGGTTAGGTAAGGTTTGTCTTGAAGTCAGATTTTCTATATGTCTGTTGGCATTAACTCAATGCTTCTTTTGTATGAATAAACCATGTGAAGCTCAAAAGTATAGATTAGAAATATGCAGCTTGACAGTTACAGTTTGTACCTCTTACTTAGACCTGTTCTACTTCAAAATAGAACCAATTGCTTTCAATGGGCCAAAGTTACACGGTTTTAACCACTTTGATGTATAAACTCTATGACCAGAATGTTTGTTTTACATTTTTGGCAAAACCAATAATTTTGTGATGGAGAAAGGTATGAACTGGCCAACTTATGCACCTTTGATATTATGGCTTGGGTTTATCTTTGTCTCAATGCAAGTGTGTTGATGATTTTCCAGGTGATCAGGATGCTATCCAATACATGTGTAGAGAAGCACCAAAAGCAGTTATAGAGCTTGAGAATTATGGTTTGCCTTTCTCTCGAACAGAAGATGGTAAAATATATCAACGTGCATTTGGTGGTCAAAGCCTGGACTTTGGAAAAGGTAAGAAGTTGAGCACTTGATCTAGTTGTATTATCACCTGGGTACGGAGTCGCGTTTGTTAGGGAGCGCTTTACCCCCTGATGTGGGACTTTCTGCGTGAATCCAGATTTAGTCGGATTCCAATGTGGGTACCGGACACCAGGAAACCAAAGAAAAAAAATCTCAATCTGACTCTTGTTTTTTCTTGGACAGGAGGACAAGCCTATCGTTGTGCATGTGCTGCGGATCGGACTGGGCATGCTCTATTGCATACTCTTTATGGCCAGGCCATGAAGCATAATACACAGTTTTTTGTGGAATATTTCGCTTTGGATTTACTAATGAACAGTGATGGTATTGTCTTCTACTTAGAAACTCAGTTTTATGTCATGATTAAATATTAGCCTAGTTTGATATTACTTGACTTGCACTGGATACTTTGAAACTTTGTGGTAGTAATCTAGCACGTGTCATACTAAAAATGATCCTGTATTTCTTTTGATTTTTTAATATATGAAAATTGATCAGTATACGTGTGGTTGAAGTTATATGGAGATTCATAGGACCTCTTGCTCATTTTTAGCTGTTTCATTCTACTAATCAACTCTTCTCTGTGCTTTAAATAATGCATCAACATTAGGGAGCTGCCAAGGTGTAATAGCACTAAATATGGAGGATGGCACCTTGCATCGATTCCGTGCTGCCAATACAATTTTGGCCACCGGGGTACTTACTGGTTAACATTGACCTCTACTTAGACTTCTTGAAGTAGTAATGAATTTGTAAGCGTTCTCTTTTATAAATGTTTGGATTAGGGTTATGGCCGAGCTTACTTCTCGGCAACATCTGCTCATACTTGCACCGGAGATGGTAATGCTATGGTTGCGCGCGCTGGGCTTCCTCTTCAGGTCATTCTATAATGACATCTTCTGACCATGTCAATTCCCCCTCCCCCCTACTATGGTACTTTATTTTAAATAAACTCTGCTATGTCTCTTTGCAGGATCTTGAGTTTGTGCAATTTCATCCAACTGGTATATATGGAGCTGGTTGCCTCATTACTGAAGGTTTCTTTCTTCTTCAATGCTATTAGTGATGGCAATAATTATATTGCTTGTCCATTCTTCTGTCAATTGTTCTTCCATTTGTATTTCCTGATGTACAGTGTTTTTCTTTCCTTTTGGCGAGTGATTTCTTGAGTATAGTATTTAACTTTTCTGTTGACATTCTTGAATTTCTATTTGTAACAAGTGCCTCATTCCATGCTTAGGATCTCGCGGTGAAGGTGGTATCCTGAGGAATAGTGAGGGTGAGCGATTTATGGAAAGGTATGCCCCAACTGCCAAGGATCTTGCGTCAAGAGATGTTGTTTCCAGATCTATGACTATGGAAATTCGAGAAGGGCGTGGTGTAGGTATGATGTCATTAATTTAGCCGAATTAAGAAGTTTATTCTTTTAGCACTCTTGTAAGCGCCCTTGTCTTAAGCTTAAGTCACTGTGGTCTGTGGTGGAGTAAGATTCTACAGGCTTAAAATGCAGTGGATGGATATTGACCACAAAGTTCATGATCTGTCTGTTTAAAGTGGTTGTGTTACGATCATTATAGTGAAAGTCTGAAATGCGAGATCTTTATTTAATTGGAAGTATTCTATCCAAATCATCTCTAGTTTCTGTCTGACTTAGACGTCACTGTTATTTTTATTTGTTTAGAGCATAATTATATAGGTATGAGTATACAAACGTGAGTGATCCTCCAATTTAGAAGTTTGCAAACTTTATCTCTAGACAATATGTTTGATGGTAAGCCACCTAAATCGTAAGGTAATCTTGCTATAGTGTCAACTGCATTTGAAATACAGCAACAATCTCAAATAAATAAATAAATAGCAAACGTTTTAACTCTGCATTGAGATATACTTGTTCATGAGAACTACTCATCGACCAATTTCAATTATCAGTGACAAGTGAAGCTGTTTGTTGTGAAAACTTTAAGTATCATAACTTCATAAGTGTGTGTGTGTGTGTGACTGCAAATGACAGTACTTATTCTGAGCATAGTGGATGTTTGTGGCATGTGTTCAGGATGAACTCCTGCCCTGTTTTCTCTCCTTTTTCTTCCTCCTCTAAAGCAGTTTTCAAACGTCTGATATTGTTTTCAAACTTTCGATAGGACCTTTGAAGGACCATATCTATCTTCACCTCAATCACTTACCTCCAGAGGTTCTTAAGGAGAGACTTCCGGGTATCTCTGAAACAGCTGCCATTTTCGCTGGTGTTGATGTGACTAAGGAGCCAATTCCTGTTTTACCTACCGTGCATTATAATATGGGAGGAATCCCAACTAATTACCATGGACAGGTATGAAAAATTAGTTAACGTTTCCCTCTCTGAAAATCTATTTTTCAACTTTTGTTTTTCTTACCTGCTCCATTTTTGAGGTTAAACTCATTTTTTGTATGTTTTGTTTGGAAGGTGGTCACTAAAAAAGGGGATGATCCAGATGCTGTGATCCCTGGACTGATGGCTGCTGGTGAAGCAGCATGTGCATCTGTTCATGGTGCCAATCGTCTTGGTGCAAATTCTCTTCTAGATATTGTTGTTTTTGGACGGGCATGTGCTAATAGGGTTGCAGAGATCCAAAAACCAGGTTAGAGAATTTGTTTATATAACCTTTAGGCATGCATAACATGTTTAAGAGTTCTGAACTTTCATTCCTGCAGGTGAGGAACAGAAGCCACTTGAAAAGGATGCTGGAGAGAGGACCATCGCATGGTTGGACAAGATTAGGAACTCAAATGGTTCATTGCCCACCTCAAATATAAGGCTGAACATGCAAAGAGTTATGCAAAACAATGCTGCTGTCTTCCGCACACAAGAGACATTAGAGGAAGGTAGGAAGGAGGGGTTTTCATTTTTAAAAAATTTATCTATATCATTTTTATTTTTTTGCAATAAGTGTCTTGGGAAGGTTTCTTTTTCTTTTAAATATTTGGAGACTTTATCAGCTGAGCTGACTATTTTCTCTGCACCCTTTTTTCTCTGTTGCGGTTACAGGTTGCCAGCTCATTGACAAAACATGGGAGAGTTTCCATGATGTTCAGTTGAAGGACAGAGGTTTAATATGGTATTATTGCGTGGAGGAGATTATGAATCGTTATTAAATATTAGGTCTTCCTTTTCTTCTTGTTGTGTTCCTGAATTTCCTTCTATTTCAAATTCATAGGAACACAGATCTTATAGAGACTATTGAGTTGGAAAACCTTTTAATTAATGCATGCATCACCATGCACTCAGCCGAGGCAAGAAAAGAAAGCAGAGGAGCTCATGCTCGTGAAGATTTTACGGTCAGTTTCAATTTCTTATGAATCAGATACTAGTGCTCTTTTTTTTCTTGTTTGTTCCTAATGGTTTGAACTTTTGATGGTTTTGCAGAAAAGAGATGATGAGAAGTGGATGAAACATACCATAGGGTAAGTATTTTCCTTATTTATTTCGATGGCTTACTCCTAGTCATCTTTGCTTTAGTCTCTGCAATTGATGAAAGGTTTGCTTGATCATCCATTAAATCACCTTTCCATGAACCTATCTTGTTGGGAGGGAGGGCACGGGGAGGAGTATTGCAACCTTTTTTGAGAATCTGTATTACAACAACATATACCTAGTGTGATCTCACAAGTGGGGTTTGGAAAGGGTGGGGTGTACACAAACCTTACCCCGACCTTGTTGAGGTAGAGAAGTAGTTTTTGATAGATCCTCGGCTCAAGAAAAGCATGATCTAAAATTGATCTGACAAATACAAAAGTAAAAGCTATAGTGAAAATTTTATGGAAAAGAAAAGTAGTGGCAACAAAAACAATAAAGATAGCCCCAGTAAAAGAGACAACAACAATAGCTGAAAAATTGAAAAATAAGATGACAATAATAATAATTCTGATAAGAGGGAGCAAACAAGGTGCTCTAAGCTATAGAAGCCTAGAACCATGCTCTCCCGTGGGAAAGAGAGAAATTGCTTGATTACCTACTAACCCTCTACCGTACCTTCATGTTTTCCCATCTTTGGTCATGTTCTCAATGAGCTGAAGATGTGTTATATTATGTCTAATCATTTCTCCCCAATTCTTTTTCGGTCTACCTCTACCTCTCCTTAGGCCCATCACTAGCAACCTCTCTCAAGTCTCACCTCTTCATTGGAACTTTTGTGTTCCTTCTCTTTACATGTCCAAACAATCTCTAATCCTTGCTTCCCACATCTTTTCTCTCATAGTGTATCCATACATCCATCATCTCGTGAAATTGATGTAATCCTTCAAAAAATTATTATTATTTTTTTGTGAAAATCAGTATTATTATCCTTCAAAAATTATTATCCATCGGAATGTGCTCCTGTGGTAGTGACTTAATTGTTCTCCAGTGCTCTTACCATGATTGATGCGCTCTACCGATAAAAAGAAATCATGGTAGATGTACCCTACCAAGTGTTCAGCTTAACAAAGTTCATATATCTGCAGATTTTGGGAAGACGAGAAAGTTCGGCTAGAATACAGACCAGTGCATATGAACACTCTAGATGACGAAGTCGAGTCGTTCCCACCAAAGGCTCGTGTCTACTGATATACTCATTTATAGGGGGATTTGGATGGCGTAGAAGTTGATAATAAGGAAGGCTGCAATAAATCGCCCAAATTGTGAAATTTTGGTAATAACTGTTGATTTATTTGTGTGATGATTTGTAAGCAGCCTGTGAAGTGTTCATAATATTAGAAGCAGAACACCGTTTTCGATCTTGTAGAAGATGATGGAATCACTTGTTTAATCTCTTATATACTCTACTTATCGCGATTTGACACGATTGAAGACATTATCTCCTTACTCTGATTTTTTTCATTTTCTAGAAAAACTAAGTAAGCCACAGAACGTGTGATTTATGTTATCTCACGAGACACGAATGTCTGTTGCTGGCCTTTCTAATAAATGTTTATTCTGACTTGGTGAACCTTTTATTGATCTTCATACTGTGAAAGGTGTGTAGAGGATGACAGCAGCCTCTACTTTTGATAGTATTTAATTTGTGAATTCTGAACCTTATATAGGGTTTTTAGAGTGCGTAGCGTTAGAAAAGTAGCATATGCTTAGGAAAGCAGTTGACCTGCTCTTGAAACATTTTCATTTTACGTTAGATATTTATGAGTTGGCTTTTGTTCGATGCACAAGGAAATAAAAGATTTTTAAATTTGTGTTTAACTGATGTTGATGTTTCACAAAACTGTAGTCTCACAAGAGATTTAGCTGTTGCATACTATGGTACACTTTACCTTAATTCCAATTTGTATTGATCTGTGGTAGACCAAGTAGGGCAATGCACTTCCTAGGAGTGAATATTTCAGCGTAAGCTGCTGAGTATTATTTTTTGTCCTAATTTTAAGAAACACAGTCACACTGATAGAAGTAATTCATTTTGAGTTTGACTACTGGTCTGATGCAATTAAATAACATGTGATTTTTATCCTCTTATAGAAAGAACATTGCTGTTTTCCCCTTAAAATGGGCTTTCACCATTCTGTCTTAAAACTACTTGTTACAGCACACTATAACTTAGCTAACATAAATTGTAATTTCTCAATTCTCTCTCTTGGTATAGCTAGAACTGCTGTGGTTGTCATCTCTAATTGGATGATGGTATTTCTATTGACCAAGACTCTTTAACAATATTGTTATATCAGTTAAGTCTTCAGATGAATCTGGTTAAATATAAAAGCAATTTTAATAAAAATTTGAGGAATTAAAATCTTTTACTCACTTACAAAATGAATAGAAGAAAATGACTTTTTAGATTTCTTACATGTGAAAATTAAGTTCTCTTGTAAAGAGAATATAAAACTCAAAAAATAATTATTATAAATGGACGTAACCAATTCTCCTTTTGGCCATACAGCCTCGTTATTATAAGTGGACATAATCAATTCTCCCTGTGGCCATATAGCCTAGTTATCTAGACAGTAGAAAGAAATTCTTGAGTAAACTATTAAACTATAAAGAGTTGTATCATCTAATATTCATTCAAAATGAAACTTGAATTTATTTATTTTTTATAATCGAGAAATCCATCTGTGATCCGCCCTTTGGACCAATCACAGCCTTCTAAACTCGGTGGATAATGGGCCCGCCCCTCTACCCTTCTCCACTTAAATACCGGGCTTCGCTTTGCATGATGTTGGGCTTGAACCTGCGGGAAAAAAAAATGAAACTTGAATTTTATGTAATTAAGTTCAAAAATTATTTCAAACTCTCTTTTTTATATGTAAGCTTTATTCAAACGTTAAGCCTCTAAAATAAAGGTGGTAAAAAAAAATGTTTTGTTTTGTATCTTATTGGTAGCCTTTGGTAGAAGAACTATTATTCTGCATCTTAATTGGAGTAAGTTCGGATCTTAGTTTTTGGCAAGTATTACCTAACGTTTCTTTTCGAAAAATAAATAAATCATAACCTATCGTAACTGAACTCTCTTTTATCAAATCAATTTTTGTTTTCTCATAGATAAAAAGGGCAGCAGAAGACAGGACTATAATATAAAAAAAATAGTATATACTTTATATATTGAAAGTCTACGTCAATTGATTTGTTTAATTAGATCAATAGTTAGTCCATAGTTTCCTTTTTCAGTCAAAAAAAGCGGTGCAATTTCACTAAATTGGCAACGTTCATTTTCCAACCTCCCAAAAAGTCCACTAAGAGACATTCAAAAAGCCACTAAATATGTCTTTGCTTTGTTCTTAAAATTCACAACAAAGTAGTACGTAGAAGCTTATCCACTAAATCAGTTCCTTCTTGGATTTGGATCAATAAACCAATCTATTACAACCTTTGACCAACAACCTCTTTTGTCATTATTCATAACACTGTTGTAATTAACTAAACTTTTCAAGATTTTATCTCCATGAGTTTGTAATTTTGTACTACCATAGTACGCAAAGGAGGTAGGTTTGGTGGACAATACTCTATAAATTATACTCTAATAAGAAGGATTAAGAAATTTTCTAAGTTATGAATCTAAATCAAAGTTAATGTCTCCATCAATATTCATCAATGCGGAAAAAGAAAGGGATATATATAGTCCAGCGTCATTAAGTGACCTAGTTTACAAAATAGTCAGTAAATGTATAGATTTTGTATATTTCGATCATATTGATAAATAAGTTTTGATCGAACATTTTAAAAAGAAATATAAAGAAGTAGTAATAGTGTGATGTTGCATTTTCTCCTTCTCTGTTTAAGACAACTTTAAGTTCCATCGAAGGGGCTTTTGTCACATACAGTTTGAAGGTGGAACAAAATTTAAGGAAACAAGATAAGGTTATCAAACAAATAAGTTCAAATAAAAGAACATTATTTTGGGGAGTGAGAAGTGACTAGTAAGTGATTAATTCATTGGTATAATATAATTTGCTACTTTATTTCTTTTTGTTGATAGAATTGCTACTTGTCTATATGTGACAGGCAAGATAATCAATTCTGTCATTTCCTTTTTCTTAATCAATAATAAAGAGTTTAATCTTTGAGATAATGTTCTATAAGTGGGTCTTTTTGTCTCTTTAAAAAAGAAGTTAAAGTTAAGATAAGTGAAGTTAAGACCCATTTTCACCTTTTACCTTCTTCTTTTACAAAAAATATTTATTTAATATTTTTAATGAATATGATGGCCGAACAGCTTTCTCGCATCTCGACTAATTTCATGGTCACCCCTCACTTGCCCCCTCACTAGCAAGGTACCAGGTACCCTCTTACAATATTGTATTCATTGTATTCGTACCAATTAAGAAAACAAATTCTACTATTGAACTTCTAATTTCTTAATGTTAACTGCTAATTAAGTCTTAGTTTAGACGCCCTTATAAAGTATAGCAGACTAAATTTTTTTAAATTACTGTTCCTGTTGCTTTTAAATGTTAAAAAGATGTGCAATATTACTATTAGAAGAAAAATAATAATGACAAAGCATTGGGAAGAAATAGGCCACAACTTCAATTTTTGAATATGCGACTAGACAATAACAGAGTTGATAAGAAAAGGACACAAGTTATGAAACATTGAAAATAGCTACTGCTAATCTACGTTTGGGACTTAACTTATAGTAGGTCTTGTATCCTTAATAGGAGATTTCAGGTTCAAGAATTGAAAAAATATTATGTTAGAAGCACTGCCATGCAGAAAATGAACCCAGATTGAATCGGGAGTCAATATTGATATCGAACACCAAATGTTTTAAAGGGTTGCGGGCATGATTGTAGATACAGTTGAAGGTGACCTTACATGCATTATTAACTTGTCTTGCAAGATTTAAATTTTCTAATAAATATCTTGTACCAATCATGCTATTCCTTTTCATATTTTATGTCTTATTATCATATACGGTCACTGCCTAGAGTTTGTTGCGTGCCTTATGTCCATACATAACCAGAGATCAGTCAGAGATAGGCTCTTAGCTTTAGCTTTCAAGCCAACTCTTGCCAAGTCATGATCTCGATCCAACCAAAAAATATAAACTACTAAAAATCGGAATTGATTTAACGTATGATCACTAATAGTTATCATTTCAGAAAGTCACTAATTTGCTTAATATATTTTATTTTTTTCAATAAAAAGAAAAGTTAGTTTCTGAGATGATAATTATTAATTGAGTAACTATATATGAGAAATCTATTCGTCAAAGTGTTATAACAAACTTAAAAGGCACATCCTATTCTTTGGTGCCTCCAGAAATTGATATGACGAAATTATATCATACAATGATTTTTTAATTGTTCTAACATATTGGTCGACGCAACTCACGGCCACTTGACATTTTTAGTTTAATGAATATTTGTCTTTTTTTTCCAACTCTGGAACTGCATTAATTAACTCCTCCTATATATATATATATACTAGTAACGAAAGCCCGGGCGCTGCCCGGGCCCAACATTAATAAAGTTATATTGTTATTCTCTCCGTCCCATATTAGATGAGAATCTTACTAAATTTTTTTTTCCATATTATTTGAGCACTTATTAAATTAGGATAGAATTAATTAATTCTTTTCCATTTTACCCCTACAATTAATATGACCATTCCTATATTGTATGTTTATTTTTTTGTAACTCATTTCAATGTGCATTGATATAAAGAAAGGGCAAAATGGTAAAGTCTTCCAATGTATTAATGATTTCTTAATCACCGTGTAAAGTTGGAAGTGCCCATCTAATATGGGACGGAGGGAGTATAGTTTATGTATTGTTATAAAAATAGTAAAGATTGTTATAATATATTTTGCTCATAAGTGAGCTAATATAGAAACTTATTTGTCATTTGTCTTTTTAATTTCAATTTTAAATAGCAAATAAATGTAGCGATAAGATTGAGGGTAGAAATGAAGCATATCTTTCTAAATTTAAGTAAAAATAAACAGAGTAGAAGTAACATTAGGGTTATCGATAGGACGATTCATTCGGTTATTTTTAAAAAAATTATATCATTCAATTTTTCGGCTATTTTATAATGTATAACCAAAATTAAAATTTTAAAATCATCCAATCCTAATACATGTGACACAAGCAGTACAAACATTAGTCTTTTTTTTGTTCTCTTGTAGATATTTTAAGTTATTATTTATTGTAAATTATAGTACTTTTTATTAAAGTTTTTAATAACATATGTTACTTTTTATGTTTGAGAGTTAAACCAACTTTTTTTTATATGTGTTTTGTCATTTTCCATTTTCAAAAACTAATACTCTCTCCATTTCATTTTATATGTCATTTATTTTTATAAATATATTGGTTATTCCCTCTTCTTATTGGAACACATGTTGACTTGTGGTGA